>NW_022156112.1:0-1757 GCF_001633185.2 Quercus lobata
GCCTGGATGATGTTTTTTTAATTTTTTTAAATTTTTTTGCATTTATTTTTGAATTTTCAAACTCGGGACGGTTTCGAACGGATAGGTAGGAAATTTTATTTGTTCTCTATTTTCCGGCTTGTCTTCACCCGTTTCATCTTGAAATGAAGCCTGGATGATGTTTTTTAATTTTCAGAATTTTTTTGCATTTATTTTTGAATTTTCTAACTCGGGTCGGTTTCAAACGGATAGGAAAGAAATTTTTTTTGTTCTCTATTTTTCGGCATGGCCTGACCCGTTTCGTCTTGAAATGAAGCTTGGATGATTTTTTTAATTTTGAAAATTTTTTTGCATTTATTTTTGAATTTTCTAACTCGGGTCAGGTTCGAACGGATAGGAAATAAATTTTTTTTGTTCTCTATTTTTCGGCTTCTCCTGACCCGTTTCGTCTTGAAATGAAGCCTGGATAATTTTTTTTAATTTTTAGAATTTTTTTGCATTTATTTTTAAATTTTCTAACTCAGGTCGAGTTCGAATGGATAGGAAGGAAATTTTTTTTGTTCTCTACTTTTTGGCCTGTCTTGACCTGTTTCGTCTTGAAAGGAAGCCTGGATGATGTTTTTTAATTTTTAGAATTTTTTTGCATTTATTTTTGAATTTTCTAACTCGGGTCAGGTTCGAACGGACAGGAAATAAATTTTTTTTGTTCTCTATTTTTCGGCCTGTCCAGACCCGTTTCGTCTTGAAATGAAGCCTGAATGATGTTTTTTAATTTTCAGAATTTTTTTGCATTTATTTTTGAATTTTCTAACTCGGGTCGGTTTCAAACGGATAGGAAAGAAATTTTTTTTGTTCTCTATTTTTCGGCCTGTCCTGGCCCGTTTCGTCTTGAAATGAACGCCTGGTATTTTTTTAATTTTTAAAATTTTTTGCAGTTATTTTGAATTTTCTAACTCGGATCGGCGAACGGATAGGAATTTTTTTTTTGTTCTCTTTTTTTTCGCTATCCTGAACCGTTTCTTCTTGAAATGAAGCCTGGATGAGTTTCTGTTAATTTTTAGAATTTTTTTTGCATTATTTTTTTTAATTTCTAACTCGGGCGGGTTCTATGGATAGGAACGGAATTTTTTTTGTTCTCCTTTTTTCAGCATGTCCTGACCCGTTTCTTCTTGAAATGAAGCCTGGATGATGTTTTTTAATTTTTAGAATTTTTTTGCATTTATTTTTTAATTTTCTAACTCGGGTCGGGTTCGAACGGATAGAAAGGAAATTTTTTTTGTTCTCTATTTTTTGGCCTGTCTTGACCTGTTTCGTCATGAAAGGAAGCCTGGATGATGTATTTTAATTTTTTAAATTTTTTTGCATTTATTTTGGAATTCTCTAACTCGGGTCGGGTTCGAATGGATAGGAAGGAAATTTTTTTTGTTCTCTATTTTTTGGCCTGTCTTGACCTGTTTCGTCTTGAAAGGAGGCCTGGATGATGTTTTTTAATTTTTAGAATTTTTTTGCATTTATTTTTTAATTTTCTAACTCGGGTCGGGTTCGAATGGATAGGAAGGAAATTTTTTTTCTTCTCAATTTTTCGGCCTGTTCCTGACCCGTTTAGTCTTGGAAATGAAGCCTGGATGATTTTTTTAATTTTTTTAAATTTTTTTTGCAATTTATTTTTGAATTTTCTAACTCGGGTCGGGTCTCGAATGGATAGGAAGGAAATTTTTTTTGTTCTCTATTTTTTGGCTGTCTTGACCTGTTTCGTCTTGAAAGGAAGCCTGGATTGA
>NW_022156113.1:0-1756 GCF_001633185.2 Quercus lobata
TTCCCCATAGGTTTGAGTCCGAGGACCATGCAATACCTTGGTTCTGTCTAAAACTTGATTTTTAAGTATTTGGTTTCCCCATAGGTTTGAGTCCGAGGACCATGCAATACCTTGGTTCTGTCCAAAACTTGATTTTTTAAGTAGTTGGTTTCCCCATAGGTTTGAGTCCGAGGACCATGCAATACCTTGGTTCTGTCCAAAACTTGATTTTTTAACCAGTTGGTTTCCCCATAGGTTTGAGTCCGAGGACCATGCAATACCTTGGTTCTGTCCAAAACTTGATTTTTAAGTAGTTGGTTTCCCCATAGGTTTGAGTCTGAGGACCATGCAATACCTTGGTTCTGTCTAAAACTTCATTTTTAAGTAGTTGGTTTCCCCATAGGTTTGAGTCCGATGACCATGCAATACCTTGGTTCTGTCCAAAACTTGATTTTTAAGTAGTTGGCTTCCCCATAGGTTTGAGTCCGAGGACCATGCAATACCTTGGTTCTGTCCAGAACTTGATTTTTAAGTAGTTGGTTTCCCCATAGGTTTGAGTCGGAGGACCATGCAATACCTTGGTTCTATCTAAAACTTGATTTTTAAGTAGTTGGTTTCCCCATAGGTTTGAGTCCGAGGACCATGCAATACCTTGGTTCTGTCTAAAACTTGATTTTTTAAGTAGTTGGTTTCCCCATAGGTTTGAGTCCGAGGACCATGCAATACCTTGGTTCTGTCTAAAACTTGATTTTTAAGTATTTGGTTTCCCCATAGGTTTGAGTCCGAGGACCATGCAATACCTTGGTTCTGTCCAAACTTGATTTTTAAGTAGTGGTTTCCCCAAGGTTTTGAGTCCGAGGACCATGCAATACCTTGAGTTCTGTCTAACTTGTTTTTAAGTATTTGGTTTCCATAGGATTGGAGTCCGAGGACCATGCAATACCTTGGATTTGTCCAAAACTATTGATTTTATTAAATCCAGTTTGGTTTTCCCATAGGTTGAGTCCCGAGGACCATGCATACCTTGGTCTGCCAAAAACTTGGATTTTTAAGTAGTTTGGTTTCCCCATAGGTTTGAGTCCGAGGACCATCGCAATACCTTGGTTCTGTCCAAAATTTGAATTTTTAAAGTAGTTGGTTTTCCCCATAGGTTTGAGTCCGAGGACCTGCAATACCTTGATTCTGTCTAAAACTATGATTCTTTTAAGTAGTTGGTTTCCCACAATAGGTTTGAGTTTCCGAGGACGCTATGCAACGCTTGGTCTGTCCAAAACTTGATTTTTAAGTAGTTTTTGATTCCCGCATTAACGGTTTGAGTCCGAGACGACATGAGCAATATCCTTGATTCTGTCGAAAATACTTTGATCTTTTTAAGTAGTTGGTTTTTCCTCCCCATAGGTTTTTGAGTCCGAGGACCATGCAATACCTTAGGTTTCTGTCCAAACTGATTTTTTAGTAGTTTGATGGTTCCCATTAGGTTTTCGAGACCGAGGACCTAATGCAATACCTTGGTTCTGTCCAAAACTTGATTTTTAAGTAGTTGGTTTCCCCATAGGTTTGAGTCTGAGGACCATGCAATACCTTGGTTCTATCTAAAACTTGATTTTTAAGTAGTTGGTTTCCCCATAGGTTTGAGTCCGAGGACTATGCAATACCTTGGTTCTGTCCAAAACTTGATTTTTTAAGTAGTTGGTTTCCCCATAGGTTTGAGTCCGAGGACCATGCAATACCTTGGTTCTGTCTAAAACTTGATTTTTAAATATTTGGTTTCCCCATA
>NW_022156114.1:0-1752 GCF_001633185.2 Quercus lobata
GAAATGAAGCCTGGACGATGTTTTTTAATTTTTAAAATTTTTTTGCATTTATTTTTGAATTTTCTAACTCGGGTTGGGTTCGAACGGTTAGGAATGAAATTCTGTTTCTTCTCTATTTTGCCGCCTGTCCTGAACCGTTTCGTCTTGAAATGAAGCCTGGATCATGTTTTTTAATTTTTAAAATTTTTATGCATTTATTTTTGAATTTTTTAACTCGGGTCGGGTTCGAACGGATAGGAATGAAATTTTTTTTTTCTCTTTATTTCGGCTATTCTGACCGTTTCATATTTGAATGAAGCCTGGATGATGTTTTTTAATTTTTAAAATTTTTTTGCATTTATTTTTGAATTTTCTAACTCGGGTTGGGTTTGAACGGTTAGGAATGAAATTATGTTTCTTCTCTATTTTGCAGCCTGTCCTGACCCGTTTTGTCTTCAAATGAAGCCTGGATAATGTTTTTTAATTTTTAAAATTTTTATGCATTTATTTTTGAATTTTTTAACTCGGGTCGGGTTCGAACGGATAGGAATGAAATTTTTTTTCTTCTCTTTTTTCCGGCCTATCCTGACCCGTTTCATATTGAAATGAAGCCTGGATGATGTTTTTTAATTTTTAAAATTTTTTTGCATATATTTTTGAATTTTTTTAACTCGGGTCGGGTTCGAACGGATAGGAATGAAATTTTTTTTCTTCTCTATTTTTCGGCCTATTCTTACCCGTTTCATCTTGAAATGAAGCCTGGATGAGGTTTCTTAATTTTTAAAATTTGTTTGCATTTATTTTTGAATTTTTTAACTCGGGTCGGGTTCGAACGGAAAGGAAAGATATTTTTTTTTTCTTCTCTATTTTTAAGCCTATCCTGACCCGTTTCATATATAAATGGAGCCTGGATAATGTTTTTAATTTTTAAAATTTTTTTGCATTTATTTTTGAATTTTCTAACTCGGGTCGGGCTCAAACGGATAGGAATGAAATTTTTTTTGTTCTCTATTTTTCGACCTGCCCTGACCCGTTTTGTCTTGAAATGTAGCCTGGATGATGTTTTTTAATTTTTAAAATTTTTTTACATTCATTTTTGAATTTTCTAACTCGGGTCGGGTTCGAACGGTTAGGAATGAAGTTATTTTTGTTCTTATTTTGCATGCCTGTCTGCCCGTTTCGTCTTGAATGAATTGGTTGGTGTAATTGCATACAACGAATAGATAGCGAGAGGGCAGTGACACACGTGTAGCACGCATATGGTACAATAGACTGAGAGGCTATCATTTACAAAGACGAGGTCAGGAAGCTGCAAAATAGAGAAAAAATAACTTCATTCCTAACCGTTCGACCGACCCAGTTAGAAAATTCAAAATGATGTAAAAAATTTTAAAAATTAAAAAAACATCATCCAGGCTAATTTCAAGACAAAACGGCGTCAGGGCAGGTCGAAAATCGAGAACAAAAAAAAATTTTCATTCCTACATTTGAGCCCGACCCGAGTTAAAAATTTCAAAAATAAATTCAAAAAAATTCTAAAAATTAAAAAACATCATCCAGGCTTCATTTCAAGAAGAAACGGGTCAGGACAGGTTGAAAAATAGAGAACAAAAATAATTTCCTTCCTATCCGTTCGAACCCGACCGAGTTAGAAAATTCAAAAATAAATGCAAAAAAATTTTAAAAATTAAAAAACATCATCCAAGCTTCATTACAAGACGAAACGGGTCAGGACAGGCCGGAAAATAGAGAATAAAAAAAATTTCCTTCCTA
>NW_022156115.1:0-1751 GCF_001633185.2 Quercus lobata
AGGTTTTGGACAAAACCGAGGCATTGCATAGTCGTCGGACTCAAGCCTCTGGGGAAACCAACTACTTGGATGATGGAAAACTAGGTTTTGGACAGAACCAAGGCATTGTATGGTCCACGGACTCAGGCCTCTGGGGAAACCAACTACTTGGATGATGGAAAACTAGGTTTTGGACAGAACCAAGGCATTGTATGGTCCACGGACTCAAGCCTCTGGGGAAACCAACTACTTGGATGATGGAAAACTAGGTTTTGGACAGAACCAAGGCATTGTATGGTCCACGGACTCAAGCCTCTGGGGAAACCAACTACTTGGATGATGGAAAACTAGGTTTGGACAGAACCGAGCTTGGCATTAGTCCCGGACTCAAGCCTCTGGGAAACCAACTATTGGGTGAGGGGAATAAACTAGTTTGTTGGACTAGAACAAGCATTTATGGTCCACGGACTAGGCCTCTGGAAACCAACTACATGGGATGATGGAGAATACTGAGGTTATGTGGACGAACCAGGCATGGTGTATGGTCCACGGACTCAGGCCTCGTGGTAAACCAACTACTTGGATGATGGAAAACTAGGTTTTGGACATAACCAAGGCATTGTATAGTCCTCGGACTCAAGCCTATGGGGAAACCAACTACATGGATTAGGAAAACTAGGTTTTGGACAGAACCAAGGCATTGCATAGCCCTCGGACTCAAGCCTAAGGGGAAACCAACTACCTGGATGATGAAAACTAGGTTTTGGACAGAACCAAGGCATTGCATAGTCCTCGGACTCAAGCCTATGGGGAAACCAACTACTTGGATGAGGAAAACTAGGTTTTGGACAGAACCGGGGCATTGCATGGTCCACGGACTCAAGCCTATGGGGAAACCAACTACCTGGATGAGGAAAACTAGGTTTTGGGCAGAACCAGAGCATTGCATGGTCCACGGACTCAAGCCTATGGGGAAACCAACTACTTGGATGAGGAAAACTAGGTTTTGGACAAAACCGGGGCATTGCATGGTCCACGGACTCAAGCCTATGGGGAAACCAACAACTTGGATGAGGAAAACTAGGTTTTGGACAGAACCGGGGCATTGCATAGTCCACGGACTCAAGCCTATGGGCGGAAACCAACTACTTGAGAGGAAAAACTAGGTTTGCAACAGAACCAAGGCCATGAATATCCTTCGGGACTCAACCTATGGGGAAACCAACTACTTGGATGAGGAAAACTAAGTTTTGGACAGATATTCCTTATTGGCATTGCATAATCCTCGACTCAAGCCTATGGGGGAAACCAACTACCTTGGATGGGAACTATGTTTGGACAGTTTAACTCAAAGGCCAGTCAAGTCCTTGACTCAAGCTATGGGGACCAACTACTTGGATGAGGAAAACATAAGATTTTGACAGAACCTAAGGCATTGCTTGTCCCTGTACTCAAGCCTATGGGGAACCAACTACTTGGATGAGGAAAACTAGGTTTTGGACAGAACCAAGGCATTGCATAGTCCTCGGACTCAAGCCTATGGGGAAACCAACTACTTGGATGAGAAAAACTAGGTTTTGGACAGAACCAAGGCATTGCATAGTCCTCGGACTCAAGCCTATTGGGAAACCAACTACTTGGATGAGAAAAACTAGGTTTTAAACAGAATCAAGGCATTGCATAGTCCTCGGACTCAAGCCTGTGGGGAAACCAACTACTTGGATGAGGAAAACTAGGTTTTGGACAGAATCGAGGCATTGCATGGTCCACGG
>NW_022156116.1:0-1748 GCF_001633185.2 Quercus lobata
ATAGGCTTGAGTCCGAGGACCATGCAAGGCCTTGGTTCTGTCCAAAACTTCTAAGATTTCTTTTATGTACTTGGTTTTCCCATAGGCTTGAGTCCGAGGACCATGCAAGGCCTTGGTTCTGTCCAAAACTTCTAAGATTTCTTTTATGTACTTGGTTTTCCCATAGGCTTGAGTCCGAGGACCATGCAACGCCTTGGTTCTGTCCAAAACTTATAAGATTTCTTTTATGTACTTGGTTTCCCCATAGGCTTGAGTCCGTGGACCATGCAAGGCCTTGGTTCTGTCCAAAACTTATAAGATTTCTTTATTGTTACTCTGGTTTCCCCAGTAGGCTTGACGTCGAGGACCACCATGCAAGGCCTTGGTTCTGTCCAAAACTTACGATCTTGTTATGTACTTGGTTTCCCCATAGGCTTGAGTCCGAGGACCATGCAAGGCCTTGGTTCTGTCCAAAACTTACGATCTTTTTATGTACTTGGTTTCCCCATAGGCTTGAGTCCGAGGACCATGCAAGGCCTTGGTTCTGTCCAAAACTTACGATCTTTTTTTGTACTTGGTTTCCCCATAGGCTTGAGTCCGAGGACCATGCAAGGCCTTAGTTCTGTCCAAAACTTACGATCTTTTTATGTACTTGGTTTCCCCATAGGCTTGAGTCCCGAGGATCATGCAAAGGCCTTGGTTCTGTCCAAACTTACGATCTTTATGTAGCTTGGTTTCCCCATTAGGCTTGAGTCCGAGGACCATGCAAGTGCCTTGGTTCTGTCCAAAACTTACGATCTTTTTCATGTACTTGGTTTCCCCATAGGTTGAGTCCGAGGCCACATGCAAGGTCTTGGTTCTGTCCCAATAAACTTACGATCTTTTTATGTATTGGTTTCCCCATAGGCTTGAGTCGAGGACATGCCAAGAGCCTTGGTTCTGTCCAAAACTACGATCTTTTATGTACTTGGTTTCCCCATAGGCTTGAGTCCGAGGACTATGCAAGGCCTTGGTTCTGTCCAAAACTTGTATTTTTTCTTTTCTGTACTTGGTTTCCCCATAGGCTTGAGACCGAGGACCATGCAAGGCCTTGGTTCTGTCCAAAACTTTTGAGTTTTTCTTCTGTACTTGGTTTCCCCATAGGCTTGAGTCCGAGGGCCATGCAAGGCCTTGGTTCTGTCCAAAACTTACGATCTTTTATGTATTGGTTTCCCATAGGCTTGAGTCGAGGACCATGCAAGGCCTTGGTTTGTCGCAAAAACTTACGATCTTTTTTGTAGCTTGGTTTCCCATAGGCTTAAGTCGAGGAACATGCCAAGGCCTTTGGTTCTGTCCAAATTTACGATCTTTTATGTACTTTAGTTTCCCCATGGTTGAGTCCGAGGATATCAAGGCCTGGTTCTGTCCAAAACTTACGATCTTTTTTGTAACTTGGTTTTCCCCATAGGCTTGAGTTTCGAGGACCATGCAAGGCCTTGTTTCTGTCCAAAACTTATGATCTTTCTATGTACTTGGTTTCCCCATAGGCTTGAGTCCGAGGACCATGCAAGGCCTTGGTTCTGTCCAAAACTTATGATCTTTCTATGTACTTGGTTTCCCCATAGGCTTGAGTCCGTGGACCATGCAAGGCCTTGGTTCTGTCCAAAACTTATGATCTGTTTATGTACTTGGTTTCCCAATAGGCTTGAGTCCGAGGACCATGCAAGGCTTTGGTTCTGTCCAAAACATATGATCTTTTCATGTACTTGGTTTACCCATAGGCTTGAGTC
>NW_022156117.1:0-1747 GCF_001633185.2 Quercus lobata
GATAGGCCGAAAAATAGAGAACAAAAATAATTTCCTTCCTACCCAGTCGAACCCGGCCCGAGTTAGAAAGTTCGAAAATAAATGCAAAAAAAATTTAAAAATTCAAAAACATCATCCAGGCTTCATTTCAAGATGAAACGGGTCAGGGCAGACCGAAAAATTGAGAACAAAAATAATTTCCTTCCTACCCGATCGTACCCGGCCCGAGTTAGAAAATTCGTAAATAAATGTAAAAAAGTTTTAAAAATTAAAAAACATCATCCAGGCTTCATTTCAAGACGAAACGGGTCAGGACATACCGAAAGATTGAGAAAAAAATAATTTCCTTCGTACCCGTTCGAACGCGGGCCGAGTTAGAAATTCGAAAATAAATGCAAAAAAATTCTAAAAATTAAAACACATCATCCAGGATTCATTTCAAGACCATACGGGCCAGGATAGGCCGAAAAATAGAGAACAAATAATATTTCCCTTCCACGTTCGAAACCCAGCGAGTTAAAATTCTAAAAACAAATGCAAAAAAATTTAAAAATTGAAAAACATCATCCAGGCTTCATTTCAAGACGAAACGAGTCAGGACAGACCGAAAAATCGAGAACAAAAATAATTTCCTTCCTACCTGTTCGAACCCGACCAGAGCAAGAAAATTCAAAAAATAAATGCAAAAAAAATTTTGAAAATTAAAAAACATCATTCAGGCTTCATTTCAAGACGAAACGGGTCAGCACAGGCCGAAAAATTGAGAACAAAAATAATTTCCTTCCTACCCGTTCGAACCCGACCGAGTAGAAAATCTCAAAAATAAATGCAAAAAATTTTAAAATTAAAAAAAGCATCATCTAGTCTTCACTTTCAAGACAAAACGGGTCAGCACAGCCGAAAAATCGGAACAAAAAATTTCCTTCCTATCGTTGACTCGACACGAGTTTAGAAATTCAAAAAATAAATGCAAAAATTTCTAAAATTAAAAAACATCATCCCGGCTTCATTTCAAGAACAAGAGGCCAGGATATGGAGATAGAGATAAATTTCTTTAATCCTTTCGACCAGGCCGTAGTTAGGAAATTCGAAGAATAAATGAAAAATTTTTAAAATTAAAAACTATGCCAGGCTTCATTTCAAGAGGAAAGAGGTCAGGAAGACCCGAAAAATTGAGAAACAAAAATAATATATTTACTACCAGATATAGAGGGAGATTAGATTACATCATAGACAACTTATATATAGAGAGATATCACTCTATAAGACTGGCAGATAGGGATAGAGAACAAAATAATTCCTTCTACCCGTCTGAACCAGCTGGTATTTATATAAAAACATTTTAAAAATTGAAAAACTCACTCCAGGTTCATTTCAAGAGAAACGAGTCAGGACCAAGAGAAAAAAATTGAGACAAAATTTTCCTTCTACGTTGAACCGACCCGAGCAAGAATAATTCAAAAAATAAATGAAAAAATATTAAAAATTAAAAAACATCATTCAGGCTTAATTTCAAGACGAAACGGGTCAGCACAGGCCGAAAAATCGAGAACAAAAAAAATTTCCTTCCTATCCGTTCGAACCCGACACGAGTTAGAAAATTCAAAAAATAAATTGAAAAAAAATTCTAAAAATTAAAAAATATCATCCAGGGTCCATTTCAAGACCATACAGGCCAAGATAGGCCGAAAAATAGATAACAAAAATAATTTCCTTCCTAACCGTTCGAACCCGGCCCGAGTTAGAAAATTCGAAAATAAATGCAAAA
>NW_022156118.1:0-1745 GCF_001633185.2 Quercus lobata
ACCCGAGCCGAGTTAGAAAATTCAAAAAATAACTGCAAAAAAATTCTAAAAATTAAATAACATCATCCAGGCTTCATTTCAAGACGAAACGGGTCAGGAAAGGTCGAAAAATAGAGAAAAAAAAATTTCCTTCCTATCCGTTAGAATCCGAGCCGAGTAAGAAAATTAAAAAAATAACTGCAAAAAAATTCTAAAAATTAAATAACATCATCCAGGCATCATTTCAGGACGAAACGGGTCAGGATTGGCCTAAAAATAGAGAACAAAAAAAATTTCCTTCCAGTCCGCTCGAACCCGAGCCGAGTTAGAAAATTCAAAAAATAACTGCAAAAAAATTCTAAAAATTAAATAACATCATCCAGGCATCATTTGAAGAACGAAACGGTTTGTCAGGAAAGGCCTAAAATAGAGAACAAAAAAAATTTCCTTCCTAGTCACCTTGAATCCGAGCCCGAGTTAGAAAAGTTCAAAAAATAACTGCAAAAAAATTCTTAAATTAAATAACACATCCAGGCATCATTTCAAGACGAAACGGATCAGGAAAGGCCCATAAAATAGAGAACAAAAAAATTTCCTTCCTATCCGTGTAGAATCCCGAGCCGAGTAAGAAAATTCAAAAAATAATTGCAAAAAAATTCTAAAAATTAAATAACATCATCCAGGCATCATTTCAAGACGAAATGGATCAGGAAAGGCCTAAAAATAGTGAACAAAAAAAATTTCCTTCCTGTCCGCTCGAACCCGAGCCGAGTTAGAAAATTCAAAACATAAATGCAAAAAAATTCCAAAAATTACAAAACATCATCCAAGCATCATTTCAAGACGAAACGGGTCAGGAAATGCCTAAAAATAGAGAACAAAAAAAATTTCCTTCCTATCCGTTCGAACCCGAGCCGAGTTAGAAAATTCAAAAAATAACTGCAAAAAAATTCTAAAAATTAAATAACATCATCCAGGCATCATTTCAAGACGAAAGGGATCAGGAAAGGCCTAAAAATAGTGAACAAAAAAAATTTCCTTCCTATCCGTTCGAACCCGACCCGAGTTAGAAAATTCAAAAATAAATGCAAAAAAATTCTAAAAATTAAATAACATCATCCAGGCTTCATTTCAAGACGAAACGGGTCAGGAAAGGTCGAAAAATAGAGAAAAAAAAAATTTCCTTCCTATCCGTTCGAATCCGAGCCGAGTTAGAAAATTAAAAAAATAAATGCAAAAATTCCTAAATAAATTAAAAAACATCATCCAGGCTTCAATTCAGGACGAAACGGGTCAAGGATTGGGCCTAAAAATAGAGAACAAAAAATTTCCTTCCTGTCCGCTTGAACCCGAGCCGAGTTAGAAAATTCATAAATAAATGCAAAAAAATTCTAAAAATATAACATCATCAGGCCCTTCGTTTCAAAACGAAGACGGGTTGGAAGGACCAAAAATAGGAACAAATAAAATTTTCCTTCCTATTCGTTCGAACCGACCCGAGTGAAAAATTCAAAATACCTGCAAAAAATTCTAAAAATTAAATAACATCATCCAGGCTTCATTTCAAGACGAAACGGGTCAGGAAAGGTCGAAAAATAGAGAAAAAAAAATTTCCTTCCTATCCGTTCGAATCCGAGCCGAGTTAGAAAATTCAAAAAATAAATGCAAAAAAATTCTAAAAATTAAAAAAATCATCCAGGCTTCAATTCAGGACGAAACGGGTCAAGATTGGCCTAAAAATAGAGAACAAAAAAAATTTCCTTCCT
>NW_022156119.1:0-1742 GCF_001633185.2 Quercus lobata
CCTTACAATTGGCGCCGTCTGTGGGAAAGGCTTGTGTCTTGGCACTGGTGGTGGGTTGATACCATCCTTCACATCATTTTCAGTAGTTGGATATAGTGTTTTAGAGTAAAGTCCCACTAGGGGCTATGTTTCTTCACTAGGGGCTGCGCCTTGTAGCGTCAATAGCACGGATGGTTCCAGGGGCTTGGCCGAGGGGCTGGTCCCTTTAAACCAAGATCCTACGCCATAGCCGAGGGGATAATTCCCCCAACTACTTATCAAAACTGAGTTTTGGACAGAACTAAGGCATTGCATGGTCCTCGGACTCAAGCCTATAGGGAAACCAACTACTTGGATGAGAAAACTGAGTTTTGGACAGAACCAAGGCATTGCATGGTCCTCGGACTCAAGCCTATGGGGAAACCAACTACTTGGATGAGAAAAACCTGGATAGGTTTTTGGAACAGAACCAAGGCATAATGCATTGGTGTGTGGAGACTCCCAAGCCTATGGGGAAACAACTGACATTGGAGAAGTTGACCGTAAAATTGGTTTTGGACGCAGAAACATAAAGGCAATTGCATGGCCTCGGACTCAACCTATGGGGAATCCAACTACTTGGATGAGAAAACTGAGTTTTGGACAGAACCAAGGTATTGTATGGTCCTCAGACTCAAACCTATGAGGAAACCATCTACTTGGATGAGAAAACTGAGTTTTGGACAGAACCAAGGTATTGTATGGTCCTCAGACTCAAACCTATGAGGAAACCAACTACTTGGATGAGAAAACTGAGTTTTGGACAGAACCAAGGTATTGTATGGTCCTCGGACTCAAACCTATGGGGAATCCAACTACTTGGATGAGAAAACTGAGTTTTGGACAGAACCAAGGTATTGTATGGTCCTCGGACTCAAACCTATGGGGAAACCAACTACTTGGATGACAAAAACTCGAGTTTTGTGGAACAGAACCAGAGGTATTGGGTATGGTCCCTCGGGACTCAAACCTATGGGGAAAATCCCAACTACTTGGATGACAAAACATGGAGGTTTTGGGACAGAACCAAGGTAATTGGTATGGTCCTGGACTCAAAACCTATGGGGAATCCAAAAACTAACTATGGATGAACGAAAACTGAGTTTTGGACGAAACCAAGGTATTGTGTGGTCCTGAGAACTCAAACCTTGGGGAACCAACTACTTGGTGAGAAAACGAGGATTTTGGACAGAACCAAGGTATTTGCTGGTCCTCTGGACTCAAACCTATAGGGAAACAACTACTTAATGGATGAGAAAAACGTGAGTTTTGGACAGAACCAAGGTATGTAATGGTCCTCCGGACCAAAACCTATGGGGAAACCAACTACTTGGATGAGAAACTGAGTTTTGGACAGAAACCAAGTATTGTATGGTCCTCGGACTCAACCTATGGGGATCCAACTTACTTGGATGAAAAACCTGAGTTTTGGACAGAACAAGGTATCTGTGGGTATAGGTTCCTCGGACTAAACCTATGGGGAATCCAACCTACACTGGATGAGAAACTGAGTTTTGGACGAACGAAGGTATTGTATGGTCCTCGGACTCAAACCTATGGGGAATCAAACTACTTGGATGAGAAAACTGAGTTTTTGACAAAACCAAGGTATTGTATGGTCCTCGGACTCAAACCTATGGGGAAACCAACTACTTGGATGAGAAAACTGAGTTTTGGGCAGAACCAAGGTATTGTATGGTCCTCGGACTCAAACCTATGGGGAA
>NW_022156120.1:0-1742 GCF_001633185.2 Quercus lobata
ATAGGAAGGAAATTTTTTTTGTTTTCTATTTTTCGGCCTTTCCAGACCCGTCTCGTTTTGAAATGAAGCCTGGATGATGTTTTTTAATTTTTAGAATTTTTTTGCATTTATTTTTGAATTTTCTAAGTCGGCTCGGGTTCGAACGGATGGGAAGAAAATTTTTTTTGTTCTCTAATTTTCGGCCTTTCCAGACCCGTCTCATTTTGAAATGAAGCCTGGATGAAGTTTTTTAATTTTTAGAATTTTTTTGCATTTATTTTTGAATTTTCTAACTCGGCTCGGGTTCGAACGGATAGGAAGGAAATTTTTTTTTCTCTATTTTTCGGCCTTTCAACCCGTCTCATTTTGAAATGAAGCCTGAGAAGTTTTTTTAATTTTTAGAATTTTTTGCATTTAATTTTTTGAATTTTCGAACTCGGCTCGGGTTCGAACGGATTGGAGGATAATTTTTTTTTCTCTATTTTTCGGGCCTTTTCCTGACCCGTTTCGGTCTTGAAATGAGCCTGGATGATGTTAATTTAATTTTTAGAATTTTTTTGCATTATCGGTCGGGTTCGAACGTGAAATAGGAAGGAATTTTTTTTGTTCACTATTTTTAGCCTTCCTGATCCGTTTTCGTCTTGAAATGATGCCTGGTGATGTTATTTAATTTTTAGAATTTTTGCAGTTTTTTTGAATTTTCTAACTCGGCTCGGATTCGAACGGATAGGAAGGAAATTTTTTTTGTTCTCTATTTTTCGGCTTTTCCTGCCCGTTTCGTCTTGAAATGAAGCCTGGATGATGTTTTGTAATTTTTATAATTTTTTGGCATTTATGTTTTGAATTTTCTAACTCGGCTCGGGTTCGAACGGATAGAAAGGAAATTTTTTTTGTTCTCTATTTTTCGGCCTTTTCTGTCCCGTTTCGTCTTGAAATGAAGCCTGGATGATGCTATTTAATTTTTCGAATTTTTTGGCATTTATGTTTTGAATTTTCTAACTCGGTCAAGTCGAAGATAGGAAATTAAATTTTTGTGTTCTCTATTATTTCGGCCTGTCCTGGACCCGTTTCGTCTGTTGAAATGTAAGCCTGGATGATGGTTTTTTTAATTTCAGAATTTCTTTTGACATTTATTTTGAATTTTCTTAACTCGGCCTCTTTACAAACGGATTAGAAAGAAATTTTTTTTTTGTTCATCTGAATTTTTCGTCCTGTCCCTGAACCCGTTTCGTCTTGAATTGAAGCCTGGATGATTTTTTTAATTTAACAAATTTTTTTGTCATTTATTTTTGAATTTTACTTAACTACGGCGTTCGATTTTTCCAAACTGGATAGGAAAGAGAATTTTTTTGTTCTCTATTTGTCTGGCCTGTCCTGACCCCGTTTCGTCTTGAAATGAATGCCTGAGATATGATTTTTTTTAATTTTTAAAATTTTTTTGCATTTATTTTTAAATTTTCTAACTCGGGTCGGGTTCGAATGGATAGGAAGGAAATTTTTTTTGTTCCCTATTTTTGGGCCTGTCTTGACCTGTTTCATCTTGAAAGGAAGCCTGGATGATGTTTTTTAATTTTTAGAATTTTTTTGCATTTATTTTTGAATTTTCTAACTCGGATCAGGTTCGAAAGGATAGGAAATAAATTTTTTTTGTTCTCTATTTTTCGGCCTGTCCTGACCCGTTTCGTCTTGAAATGAAGCCTGGCTGATGTTTTTTAATTTTCAGAATTTTTTTGCATTTATTTTTGAATTTTCTAACTCGGGTC
>NW_022156121.1:0-1740 GCF_001633185.2 Quercus lobata
TTTAAAATTTTTTTGCATTTATTTTTTGAATTTTCTAGCTCGGGTCGGGTTCGAACGGATAGGAAGAAAATTATTTTTCTTCTCAATTTTTCGGCCTGTCCTGACCCGTTTCGTCTTGAAATGAAGCCTGGATGATGTTTTTTAATTTTTAAAATTTTTTTGCATTTATTTTTGAATTTTCTAACTCGTGTCGGGTTCCAACAGATAGGAAGGAAATTTTTTTTGTCCTCGATTTTTCCTCCTGTGCTGATCCTTTTCGTCTTCAAATGAAGCCTGGTTGATGTTTTTTAATTTTTAAAATTTTTTTGCATTTATTTTTTGAATTTTCTAGCTCGGGTCGGGTTCGAACGGATAGGAAGGAAATTATTTTTGTTCTCAATTTTTCGGCCTGTCCTCACCCGTTTCATTTTGAAATGAAGCCGGGATGATGTTTTTTAATTTTTAAAATTTTTTTGCATTTATTTTTGAATTTTTGAACTCGGGCCGGTTTCGAGCGGGTAGGAAGGAAATTATTTTTGTTCTCTATTTTTCGGCCTATCCTGGCCCGTATGGTCTTGAAATGAAACCTGGATGATGTTTTTCAATTTTTAAAATTTTTTTGCATTTATTTTTTGAATTTTCTAGCTTGGGTCGGCTTCGAACGGATAGGAAGGAAATTATTTTTGTTCTCAATTTTTCGGGCTGTCCTGACCCTTTTCTTCTTGAAATGAAAGCCTGGATGATGTTTTTTAATTTTTAAAATTAATTTGCATTTATTTTTGAATTTTCTAACTCGTGTCGGGTTCCAACAGATAGGAAGAAAATTTTTTTTGTCCTCGATTTTTCAGCCTGTGCTGAATCTTTTTCATCTTCAAAATGAAGCCTGGATGATGCTTTTCAATTTTTAAAATTTTTTTGCATTTATTTTTTGAATTTTCTAGCTCGGGTCGGGTTCGAACGGATAGGAAGGAAATTATTTTTGTTCTCAATTTTTCGGCCTGTCCTTACCCGTTTCGTTTTGAAATGAAGCCCGGATGATGTTTTTTAATTTTTAATTTTTTTGCATTGATTTTTTGAATTTTTTCGAACTCGGGCTGGTTTCGAAGTTGGGAGGAAGGAGGGAATGGTGGATAGGAAGGAACCATATTTTTTGTTCTCTAGTTTTTCGGCCCTATGCTGGCCCGTATGGCTTCAAATGAAACCTGGATGATGTTTCAATTTTTAATAATTTTTTTGCATTTTTTTGAATTTTCTAGCTCGGGTCGGGGTTTCGAAACGATAGGAGAGGAATTATTTGTGTTCTCAATTTCTTTTCGAGCTGTCCTGACCCTTATTCTTTCTTGAATGAAGCCTGGATGATGCTTTTTATTTTTAAAGATTTTTTTTGACATTTAATTTTTTGAGATTTCTAAGCGTCGGGTCGGGTTCGAATGGATAGAAGGAAATTATTTTTGTTCTCAATTTATCGGTCTGTGCTGTCCCGTTTCGTCTTGAAATGAAGCCTGGATGATGTTTTTTGAATTTTAAAATTTTTTTGCATTTATTTTTTGAATTTTGTAGCTCGTGTCGGGTTAGAACGGAAAGGAAGGAAATTATTTTTGTTTCTCAATTTTTCGGCCTGTCCTGACCCGTTTCGTCTAGAAATGAAACCTGGATGATGTTTTTTAATTTTTAAAATTTTTTTGCATTTATTTTAGAATTTTCTAACTCGGGCCGGTTTCGAACGGGTTGGAAGGAAATTATTTTTGTTCTCTATTTTTC
>NW_022156122.1:0-1739 GCF_001633185.2 Quercus lobata
AAATTACAAAACGTCATCCGGGCTTTATTTCAAGACGAAACAGGACAGGACAGGCCGAAAAATAGAGAACAAAAAAAATTTCATTCCTATTCGTTCAATCCCGACCCGAGTTAGAAAATTCAAAAATAAATGCAAAAAAATTTTAAAAATTAAAAAACATCATCCAGGCTTCATTTCATGATGATACGGGTTAGGACAATTTCAATCCTATCCGTTCATCAGACCCCGAGTTAGAAATTCAAAAATAAATGCAAAAAAATTCTAAAATTAAAACATCATCCGGGTCATTTCAAGAGAAACGCGGAGCCCAGAAAATGAAACAAACATTTAATTCCTTGAATCCGCATAGTTACTTAAATAATGAAAAATTAAAATTAAAAAACATAAAAAGGCTCATTTCGATGATGAAGGAAAGGCCGAAAAATAGGGAAAAAAAAAAAATTTCATTCCTAACCGTTCAATCTGACCCGAGTTTGAAAATCGAAAATAAATGCAAAAAATTCTAAAAATTACAAAGTATTCATTTCAAGACGAAACGGGTCAGGCCAGGCCGAAAACCTAAGAGAATAAAAAAAATTTCAATTCCTATCCGTTCGCAAACGACCCAGTTAGAAAATTCAAATAATGCAAAAAATTATAAATTACAAAACATCATTCGGGCTTCATTTCAAGACGAAGCAGGTCAGGGCAGGCCGAAAAATAGAGAACAAAAAAAATTTCATTCCTATCCGTTCGGACCCGACCCGAGTTAGAAAATTAAAAAAATAAATGCAAAAAAATTCAAAAAATTACAAAACATCATCCGAGCTTCATTTCAAGACGAAACGGGTCAGGACAGGCCAAAAAATAGAGAATAAAATAAAATTCATTCCTATCCGTTCGAACCCGACCCGAGTTATAAAATTCAAAAGTAAATGCAAAAAAATTTTAAAAATTAAAAAACATCATCCAGGCTTCATTTCATGATGATACGGGTCAGGACAGGCCGAAAAATAGAGAATAAAAAACAATTCATTCCTATCCGTTCGAACCCGACCCGAGTTAGAAAATTCAAAAATAAATGCAAAAAAATTCTAAAAATTACAAAACATCATCCGGGCTTCATGTCAAGACGAAACGGGTCAGGACAGGTCGAAAAATAGAGAACAAAAAAAATTTCATTCCTATTCGTTCAATCCCGACCTGAGTTAGAAAATTCAAAAATAAATGCAAAAAAATTTAAAAAACTAAAAAACATCATCCAGGCTTCATTTCATGATGATACGGGTCAGAAAAGGCCGAAAAATAGTGAATAAAAAAAATTTCATTCCTATCCGTTCAAACCCGACCCGAGTTAGAAAATTCAAAAATAAATGCAAAAAAATTCTAAAAATTACAAAACGTCATCCGGGCTTCATTTCAAGACGAAACAGCTCAGGACAGGCCGAAAAATAGAGAACAAAAAAAATTTCATTCCTATTCGTTCAATCCCGACCCGAGTTAGAAAATTCAAAAATAAATGCAAAAAAATTCTAAAAATTAAAAAGCATCATCCAGGCTTCATTTCATGATGATACGGGTTAGGAAAGTCCGAAAAATAGAGAATAAAAAAAATTTCATTCCTATCCGTTCCATCCCGACCCGAGTTAGAAAATTCAAAAATAAATGCAAAAAAATTCTAAAAATTACAAAACGTCATCCGGGCTTCATTTCAAGACGAAACAGGTCAGGACAGGCCGAAAAATGGAGAACAAAAAAAA
>NW_022156123.1:0-1739 GCF_001633185.2 Quercus lobata
CAGATTTCAAAAATAAATTCAAAAAAATTCTAAAAATTAAAAAACATCATCCAGGCTTCATTTCAAGACGAAACGGGTCGGGACAGGTTGAAAAATAGAGAACAAAAATAATTTCCTTCCTATCCGTTCGAACCCGACCCGAGTTAGAAAATTCAAAAATAAATACAAAAAAATTTTAAAAATTAAAAAACATCATCCAAGCTTCATTACAAGATGAAACGGGTCAGGACAGGCCGTAAAATAGAGAACAAAAAAAATTTCCTTCCTACCCGTCCGAACCCGACCCGAGTGAGAAAATTCAAATATAAATGCAAAAAATTTTTAAAAATTAGAAAACATCATCCAAGCTTCATTTCAAGACGAAACGGGCCAAGACAGGCCGAAAAATAGAGAACAAAAATAATTTACTTCCTATCCGTTCGAAACAGACCCGAGTTAGAAAATTCAAAAATTAAGTCAAAAAAATTCTAAAAATTAAAAAACATAATCCAGGCTGCATTTCAAGACAAAACGGGTCATGACAGGTCGAAAAATAGAGAACAAAAAAATAATTTTCTTCCTATCCGTTCGAACCCGACCCGAGTTAGAAAATTCGAAAATAAATGCAAAAAAATTTTAAAAATCAAAAAACATCATCCAGGCTTCATTTCAAGACGAAACGGGCCAAGACAGGCCGAAAATAGAGAACAAAAACAATTCCTTCCTAGTTCCGTTCCGAACCCGACCCGAGTTAGAAAATTTAAATAATGCAAAAAATATTAAAAATTAAAAAATATCATTCAGGCTTCATTTCACAGACGAAACGGGCCAAGACCAGGCCGAAAATAGAGAAAAAGAATTTCCCTTCCTATCCGTTTCGAACCCGACACGGGTTAAGAGAATTCAAATATAAATGCCAAAAAAATCTAAAATAAAAACATCTCCAGTTTCATTTCAAACAGAAACGGGTGAAGACAAGCCGAAAATAGAGGAGAAAAAAATTTACTTCTATCCGTTCGAACCCATCCCGAGTTGAAAATCAAAAATAAATGCGAAAAAATTTTAAAAAATTAAAAAACATCATCCCAGGCTTCTTTACAAAGACGAAAACGGGTCAGCGGCAGGCCGAAAAATAAGAGAACAAAAAAAATTTTCGCTTCCTATCCCGTTCGAACCGACCCGAGTTAGAAAATTTTAAATATAAATGCAAAAGATTTTAAATTAAAAAAAACTCATCCAGGGCTCATCAAGACGAAAAACGGGCCCAAGACAGGCCGAAAAAAATAGAGAAAAAATAATTCCTTCCTAATCCGTTCGAAACCCGACCCAGGTTAAGAAAATTAAAAAATTGAAGGCAAAAAAATTCTAAAAATTAAAAAACATCATCTAGGTTTCAAATTTCAAGACGAAATGGGTGGAAGAACAAGCCGAAAAATAGAGAGAAAAAAAATTTGCTACCTATCCGTTCGAATCCGAGCCGAGTTAGAAAATTCAAAAAATAAATGCAAAAAAATTCTAAAAATTAAAAAACATCATCCAGGCTTCAATTCGGGACGAAACGGGTCAGGATTGGCCTAAAAATAGAGAACAAAAAAAATTTCCTTCCTGTCCGCTTGAACCCGAGCCGAGTTAGAAAATTCAAAACATAAATGCAAAAAAATTCTAAAAATTACAAAACATCATCCAGGCATCATTTCAAGACGAAACGGGTCAGGAAAGGCCTGAAAATAGAGAACAAAAAAAATTTCCTTCCTATCCGT
>NW_022156124.1:0-1737 GCF_001633185.2 Quercus lobata
AGTCTTCAGTCCGAGGACCATGCAATGCCTGGTTCTGGTCCAAAACCTAGTTTTCCACATCAGGTAGTTGTTTCCGCATAGGCTTGAGCGTGGACTATGCAATGCCTTGGTTCTGTCCAAAACCTAGTTTTCCACATCCAGGTAGTTGGTTTTCCCATAGGCTTGAGTCCGAGGACTATGCAATTCCTTGGTTCTGTCCAAAACCTAGTTTTCCACATCCAGGTAGTTGGTTTTCCCATAGGCTTGAGTCCGAGGACTATGCGATGCCTTGGTTCTGTCCAAAACCTAGTTTTCCACATCCAGGTAGTTGGTTTTCCCATAGGCTTGAGTCCGTGGACTATGCGATGCCTTGGTTCTGTCCAAAACCTAGTTTTCCACATCCAGGTAGTTGGTTTTCCCATAGGCTTGAGTCCGAGGACTATGCAATGCCTTGGTTCTGTCCAAAACCCAGTTTTCCACATCCAGGTAGTTGGTTTTCCCATAGGCTTGAGTCCGAGGACTATGCGATGCCTTGGTTCTGTCCAAAACCTAGTTTTCCACATCCAGGTAGTTGGTTTTCCATGGTTCTGTCCAAACCTAGTTTGCCACATCCAGGTAGTTGGTTTTCCCACAGGCTTTGAGTCCGAGGACTATTGCAATGCCTTGGTTTGTCCAAAACCTAGTTTTTCCACATCCAGGTAGTTGGTTTTCCCCATAGGCTTGAGTACGTGGACTATGCAATGCCTTGGTTCTGTCCAAAACCTAGTTTTCCACATCCAGGTAGTTGGTTTTCCCATAGGCTTGAGTCCGAGGACTATGCAATGCCTTGGTTCTGTCCAAAACCTAGTTTTCCACATCCAGGTAGTTGGTTTTCCCATAGGCTTGAGTCCGACGACTATGCAATGCCTTGGTTCTGTCCAAAACCTAGTTTTCCACATCCAGGTAGTTGGTTTTCCCATAGGCTTGAGTCCGAGGACTATGCAATGCCTTGGTTCTATCCAAAACCTAGTTTTCCACATCCAGGTAGTTGGTTTTACCATAGGCTTGAGTCCGAGGACTATGCAATGCCTTGGTTCTGTCCAAAACCTAGTTTTCCACATCCAGGTAGTTGGTTTTCCCATAGCTTGAGTCCGAGCGACTATGCAATTCCTTGTTCCTGTCCAAAACCAGTTTTCCACATGCCAGGTAGTTGGTTTCCATGGCTTGAGTCCGAAGACTGCGATGCCTTGATTCTGTCCAAAACCTAGTTTTCGCAATCCAGGTATTGGTTTTCCATAGGCTTGGTCCGTGGCTAATGCAATCATCGGTTGTCCAATAACCTAGTTCCCACATCCAGGTAGTTGTTTTCCATAGGCTTGAGTCCGGACTATGCAATGCTTGGTTTTGTCCAAACCTAGTTCCAACATACAGGTAGTTGGTTTTCCATAAGGTTGAGTCCGAGGACTATGCTAATTTTGGTTCTGTCCAAAACCTAGTTTTCCACATCCAGGTAGTTGGTTTTCCCATAGGCTTGAGTCCGAGGACTATGCAATGCCTTGGTTCTGTCCAAAACCCAGTTTTGCACATCCAGGTAGTTGGTTTTCCCATAGGCTTGAGTCCGAGGACTATGCAATGCCTTGGTTCTGTCCAAAACCTAGTTTTCCACATCCAGGTAGTTGGTTTTCCCATAGGCTTGAGTCCGAGGACAATGCAATGCCTTGGTTCTGTCCAAAACCTAGTTTTCCACATCCAGGTAGTTGGTTTTCCCATAGGCTTGAG
>NW_022156125.1:0-1737 GCF_001633185.2 Quercus lobata
GGGTTCTGTTTAACACTTAGTAAGAACTGCGTAGTGGTTAATTTCGGTTCTGTTTAACACTTAGTTAAGAACGGCATAGCGGTTAATTTTCCCCAAACCTGTGGTCCAAGGAGCCACGTAGGACTCGGGTTCTGTTTAACACTTAGTTAAAAACTACGTAGTGGTTAATTTCCCCCAAGCCTGTGGTCCGAGGAGCCGCACAGGACTTGGGTTTTGTTTAACACTTAGTTAAGAACTGCGTAGTGGTTAATTTCCCCCAAGCTTGTGGTCCGAGGAGCCACGCAGGACTTGGGTTCTGTTTAACACTTAGTTAAGAACTGGGTAGTGGTTAATTTCCCCCAAGCCTGTGGTTCGATAAGCCACGCAGGACTTGGGTTCTGTTTAACACTTAGTTAAGAACGGCGTAGTGGTTAATTTCCCCCAAACCTGTGGTCCAAGGAGCCATGCAGGACTCGGGTTCTGTTTAACGCTTAGTTAAGAACTGCGTAGTGGTTAATTTCCCCCAAGCCTGTGGTCCGAGGAGTCACGCTGGACTTGGGTTCTGTTTAACACTTAGTTAAGAACTGCGTAGTGGTTAATTTCCCCCAAGCCTGTGGTCCGAGGAGCCACGCAGGACTCGGGTTCTGTTTAACACTTAGTTAAGAACTGCGCACTGGTTAATTTCCCCCAAGCCTGTGGTCCGAGGAATCACGCAAGACTTGGGTTCTGTTTAACACTTAGTTAAGAACTGCGTAGTGGTTAATTTCCCCCAAACCTGTGGTCCAAGGAGCCATGTAGGACTCGGGTTCTGTTTAACGCTTAGTTAAGAACTGCGTAGTGGTTAATTTCCCCCAAGCCTGTGGTCCGAGGAGTCACGCTGGACTTGGGTTCTGTTTAACACTTAGTTAAGAACTGCGTAGTTGTTAATTTCCCCCAAGCCTGTGGTCCGAGGAGTCACGCAGGACTGGGGTTCTTTTAACACTTAGTTAAGAACTGCGTAGTGGTTAATTTCCCCCAGGCCTGTGGTCCAAGGAGCCACGCAGGACTCGGGTTCTGTTTAACACTTAGTTAAAAACTGCGTAGTGGTTAATTTCCCCCAAGCCTGTGGTCCGAGGAGCCACGCAGGACTTGGATTCTGTTTAACACTTAGTTAAGAACTGCGTAGTGGTTAATTTCCCCCAAGCCTGTGGTCCGAGGAGTCACGCAGGACTTGGGTTCTGTTTAACACTTAGTTAAGAACTGCGTCCTGGTTAATTTCCCCCTAACCTGTGGTCCGAGGAGCCATGCAGGATTTGGGTTCTGTTTAACACTTAGTTAAGAACTGCGTAGTGGTTAATTTCCCCCAAGTCTGTGGTCCGAGGAGCCACGCAGGACTTGGGTTCTGTATTAACACTTAGTTAAGAACTGCGTAGTGGTTAATTTCCCCCAAGCCTGTGGTCCTAGGAGCCACGCAGGAGTCGGGTTCTGTTTAACACTTAGTTAAAAACTGCATAGTGGTTAATTTCCCCCAAGCCTGTGGTCCGAGGAGCACGCAGGACTTGGGTTCTGTTTAACACTTAGTTAAGAACTGCGTAGTGGTTAATTTCCCCCAAGCCTGTGGTCCGAGGAGTCACGCAGGACTTGGGTTCTGTTTAACACTTAGTTAAGAACTGCGTAGTGGTTAATTTCCCCTAAGCCTGTGGTCCAAGGAGCCACGCAGGACTCGGGTTCTGTTTAACACTTAGTTAAAAACTGCGTAGTGGTTAATTTCCCCCAAGC
>NW_022156126.1:0-1734 GCF_001633185.2 Quercus lobata
GAGAGTTATTGGCATTTGAATATGTTCCACCGATTTACCCGAAAGACGAATTCCGATTACGTGCCGATGGCGGTGCATAAAAATGGATGTCTAACGATCCGCACAGGAATTTGGCCTGGAAATATTTTTCCTGAATCGAGAGATCAATAATCCTGAAATCAAATTTTGAGTGAACTAAGGTAACCGTTTAGACAGTAACTTTTATACGGTATTGAATTTATAGACGCGTCCAGAATGTTTTAGAAAGTACTCTGTCGGTGCTTCAATTCGAACACATATTTGTATTTTTTTCGAAGTAAATCGTGAGAGTTATTGGCATTTGAATATGTTCCACCGATTTACCCGAAAGACGAATTCCATTACGTGCCGATGGCAGTGCATAAAACATGATGTCATAACGATCGCAGCGGCAATTGGCTTGGAAATATTTTCCTAAATCCTGAAATCAAATTTTGAGTGAACTAAGGTAACCGTTTAGACAGTAACTTTTATACGGTATTGAATTTATAGACGCGTCCAGAATGTTTTAGAAAGTACTCAGTCGGTGCTTCAATTCGGACACAAATTTGTATTTTTTTCGAAGTAAATAGCGAGAGTTATTGTCATTTGAATATGTTCCACCGATTTACCCGAAAGACGAATTCCAATTACGTGCCGATGGCCGTGCATAAAAATGGATGTCTAACGATTCGCACAGGAATTTGGCCTGGAAATATTTTTCCTGAATCGAGAGATCAATAATCCTGAAATCAAATTTTGAGTGAACTAAGGTAACCGTTTTGACAGTAACTTTTATACGGTATTGAATTTATAGACGCGTCCAGAATGTTTTAGAAAGTACTCAGTCGGTGCTTCAATTCGAACACAAATTTGTATTTTTTTTCCGAAGTAAATTCGTGAGAGTTATTGGCCATTTGAATATTTCCAGCCGATTTACCCGAAAGACGAATTCCAATTACGTGCCGATGGCGGTGCATAAAAAATGATGTCTAACGATCGCACAGGAATTTGGCCTGACATATTTTTTCCTGACATCGTGAGATCAATAATCCTTGAGATCAAATTTTGAGTGAACTAAGGTAACCGTTTAGACAGTAACTTTTCTACGGTATTGAATTTATAGACGCGTCCAGAATGTTTTAGAAAGTACTCAGTCGGTGCTTCAATTCGGACACAAATTTGTATTTTTTTCGAAGTAAATAGCGAGAGTTATTGTCATTTGAATATGTTCCACCGATTTACCCGAAAGACGAATCCAATTACGTGCCGATGGCGGTGCATAAAAATGGTTGTCTAACGATTCGCACAGGAATTTGGCCTGGAAATATTTTTCCTGAATCGAGAGATCAATAATCCTGAAATCAAATTTTGAGTGAACTAAGGTAACCGTTTAGACAGTAACTTTTATACGGTATTGAATTTATAGACGCGTCCAGAATGTTTTAGAAAGTACTCAGTCGGTGCTTCAATTCGAACACATATTTGTATTTTTTTTCGAAGTAAATCGTGAGAGTTATTGGCATTTGATATTTCCACCGATTTACCCCGAAGACGAATTCCGAAGTTACGTGCCGTGGCGGTGCAATAAACATGGATGCCTAACGATTCGCACAGGAATTTGGGCCTGGAAATATTTTCCGAATCGACGAGTCAATAATCCCTGAAATCAAATTTGAAGTGAACTAGGTAATCCGTAGAACAGTAATTTATACGGTATTGAATTTATAGACCGTC
>NW_022156127.1:0-1734 GCF_001633185.2 Quercus lobata
AAAATTCTAAAAATTACAAAACATCATCCGGGCTTCATTTCAAGACGAAACGGGTCAGGACAGGCAGAAAAATAGATAACAAAAAAATTTCATTCTTTCCGTTCGAACCCGACTCGAGTTAGAAAATTCAAAAATAAATGCAAAAAAATTGTAAAAATTGAAAAACATTGTCCAGGCTTCATTTCAAGATGAAACGGGTCAGGACAGGCCGAAAAATAGAGAACAAAAAAAATTTCATTCCTATCCGTTCGAACCCGACCCGAGTTATAAAATTCAAAAATAAATGCAAAAAAATTCTAAAAATTAAAAAACAACATGAAGGCTTCATTTCAGGACGAAACGTGACAGTACAGGCCGAAAAATAGAGAACAAAAAAAATTTTATTCCTATCTGTTTGAACCCGACCCGAGTTAGAAAATTCAAAAAAAAATGCAAAAAAATTCCAAAAATTACAAAACATCATCCGGGCTTCATTTCAAGACGAAACGGGCCAGGAAAGGCCAAAAAATAGAGAATAAAAAAAATTTCATTCCTATCTATTCGAACCCGACCCGAGTTAGAAAATTCCAAAATAAATGCAAAAAAATTCTAAAAATTACAAAACATCATTCGGGCTTCATTTCAAGATGAAACGGATCAGGACAGGCCGAAAAATAGAGAATAAAAAAAATTTCATTCCCATCCGTTCAAACCCGACCCGAGTTAGAAAATTTAAAAATAAATGCAAAAAAATTCTAAAAATTACAAAACATCATCCGGGCATCATTTGAACACGAAACGGGTCAGGAAAGGCCAAAAAATAGAGAATAAAAAAAATTTCATTCCTATCCGTTCGAACCCGACTCGAGTTAGAAAATTCAAAAATAAATGCAAAAAAATTCTAAAAATTAAAAAACAACATCCAGGCTTCATTTCAAGATGAAAGGTCAGACACAGGACGAAAAATGAAGAAACAAAAAAATTTCATTCCTATTCGTCGATCCCGACCGAGTTTAGAAATTCAAAATAAATCCAAAAAAAATTCTAAAAATTAAAAAAGCAAGAACATGAAAGGACTTCATTCAGGACGAAACGTACAGTACAGCCGAAATAGAGAACAAAAAAAATTTCATTCCTATCCGTTTTGAACCCGACCCGCGTTAAGAAAATGCAAAAAAATGCAAAAAATTCTAAAATTAGAAACATCAATCCGGAGCTTCATTTCAAGACGAACGGGTCAGGAAAGGCCAAAAAATAAGATAAAAAAAATTTCTTTCCTATCTACGACCGACCCGAGTTAGAAAATTCAAATAATTCAAAAAAAATTCTAAAAATTAGAAAACATCATCCGGGCTTCAGTTCAAGACGAAACGGGTCAGAAGGGCCAAATAACTAATGAGAGTATATGTAGAAAAAAAATTTCTTTCCTATCTACTATTCGAACCCGACCCGAGTTAGAAAATTCCAAATAAAATGCAAAAAAATTCTAAAAATTAAATAACATCATCCAGGCTTCATTTCAAGACGAAACGGGTCAGGAAAAGCCGAAAAATAGAGAAAAAAAAAATTTGCTTCCTATCCGTTCGAATCCGAGCCGAGTTAGAAAATTCAAAAAATAAATGCAAAAAAATTCTAAAAATTAAAAAACATCATCCAGGCTTCAATTCAGGACGAAACGGGTCAGGATTGGCCTAAAAATAGAGACAAAAAAAATTTCCTTCCTGTCCGCTTGAACCCGAGCCGAGTTAGAAAATT
>NW_022156128.1:0-1733 GCF_001633185.2 Quercus lobata
GTTAAAAACATTTTCTGTATCCTAAAAACAGACCTTTAGCCGTTTTCAAAATCATGTTCAAAATTAAGAAAATAGGATACAAGTTTTTAAATACTATATTTAGAAAATATTAACCAAACAATAAATTTAAATGTGAGACCCACTATTTTATGGATGGCAAAATAAAAAACTCTACAGTTTATTTCAGTTCGGGCGTAAACTATTCTTTGTTATGCTTTAAGTGCAGTTTCTCCCTTGTTTCTCAAAAAAAATAAAAACAAAAAAAAAAAAGGTGACAGTTGTTATACTCCCTCTCCGAAAACTTCCAATTTCAGTAATAAAGTCGAAACAAAAAGGTATCTGGTCAAATTTAAAAAAAATATAAAACCTAAGCTTACCGTAATTTCGTTGTTTCGCTCTATTATTTCTTACTTTTTTCCCAGAGGGCAACACGCGCTCTCCCTCTCTCACTCTCTCTCTCTCTATTCAAATTATGTATGATATATAATTAAAGTAATTACATGAATTCACAGTATCTCGTTATTGGGCCCTAGCCCTCACCAACTGGTCTCCTTCAAAGACAATACAAGACTATCTTAGAACTTTTTTCATTAGATTTTAATTATTATTCTAACTTTAATTTATGTATCTAAAGTCTAAAATATTCAGAGTCAGATTCTAGGGTTTCTTGTTCTCCATTTTTTTTTTTTTGCCATGGAAATACTATTTTAGCTTTGTGGGTAGTTATAGTTTCTCCAAAACAAAACCCTTTATAGACATGAAGCCCAGGTTTTGTGAAATGGAATATATGCACAAAAATAACGGGACCATAATTTTGTTGCAATTTATTTATTTATTTTTTTAAATTTTACAATTTAGCTTTAATTTTCTTAAGATTTTATTTTTTTGTTCTAATGAATTAAAATTAGAATTGATCAGATTTCACGTATTCTCTCTCTGCCTTTGTATTGTGTTTTGGGCGAAAATGGCCAACTGGCCTTAAAAAACGACAAGACATTCGTCTAGGTTAGGTTACGCAGCGAGGACCTTATCGGAAACGAATAGATTTTACGTCTTGGGTCAGATATAGCACATCTCTCGAGCATTCAGAGGCTCGATTTTGAGTCTTCAGAAATACCCAAGACCCTAGTTATATGAAAGCCAAATCAGAATTAGTTACTTGAGTGGTGAGCTGCTGGGAGACCCTGTAGAGAAATAGAGGCCATCCAGCTGAAATCGAAGGATACGGTCTATCAGACAACAGTCGTGATGCCATCTACTCACAAGAAAATCCAGATCTAGTGCTAACACCAGGCATCATTATCGCAGCGGGGCGAAAAAGCGCCGACCCCTTCACAAAGGACTCGGATTTGCTATGAAGAAAATCATGCCATGCTCTGATGTGTACTTAGACGTTCATCGTCAGCACAGCCTCCGCCCCCCCCTCCCCCCTTCAGTGAACGTTGCCTTCTGCAGCGTTTTCGCACAGGGCTCTAGCATGTGCCTTTGCAGTTTGCACAGCTCACTCATTGTAGGTTACATTCAATTGTTTGGCTTATAGGTACACACATGCACTACCCACATCCTTCCTCTCACTCATTTTCATTTCAGCATAAAATTCTGCATCTGGCTGTGCTGTTTTACTCTCATTCAAATCTCACCCCATTACAAAATTCAAATCAACTCACCCCACATCCTCATGTCAGGTAAGGTTTCTCAATCTCTCTAATTGTTAGTTTCATATATAAATATAA
>NW_022156129.1:0-1731 GCF_001633185.2 Quercus lobata
ATTCAAAAATAAATGCAAAAAAATTTTAAAAATTAAAAAAATCATCCAGGCTTCACTTCAAGACGAAACGGGTCAGGACAGGCCAAAAAATAGAGAACAAAAATAATTTCTTTCCTATCCGTTCGAAACCGAACTGAGTTAGAAAATTCAAAAATAAATGCAAAAAAATTCTGAAAATTAAAAAACATCATCCAGGCTTTATTTCAAGACGAAACGGGTGAAGGCAGGCCGAAAAATAGAGAACAAAAAAAATTTCCATCCTATCCGTTCGAAAACGCCCCGAGTTAGAAAATTCAAAAATAAATGCAAAAAAATTCTGAAAATTAAAAAACATCATCCAGGCATCATTTCAAGATGAAACGGGTGAAGGATGGCCGAAAAATAGAGATGAAAAAAAATTTCCTGCCTATCCGTTCGAACCCGACCCGAGTTAGAGAATTCAAAAATAATTGCAAAAAAATTCTGAAAATTAAAAAACATCATCCAGGCTACATTTCAAGCCAAAACGGGTGAAGACAGGCCGAAAAATAGAAAAGAAAAAAAATTACCTTCCTATCCGTTCGAACCCGACCCGAGTTAGGGAATTCAAAAATAATGCAAAAAAATTTTAATAATTAAAAAACATCATCCAGGCTTCATTTCAAGACGAAATGGGTCAGGACAGGCCAAAAAATAGAGAACAAAAAAAATTTCTTTCTTATCCGTTCAGACCCGACCCGAGTTAGAAAATTCAAAACTAAATGCAAAAAAATTTGAAAAATTAAAAAACATCATCCAGGCTTCATTCTAGAAAAAAGGTGAAGATCAGGCCGTAAATTGAGAAAAAAAAAATTCCTTCCATCCGTTCGAACCACCCCGATTAGGGAAATAAAAATAAATGCAAAAAATTTTAAACTAAAAAAAAAATCAATCCAGGCTTCTTTCAAGACGAAACATCGGACAGGCCGAAAAAAGAGAACAAATAATTCCTTCCCATCCGTACGAACCCCGACCGAGTAAGAAAATTCAAAATAAATCAAAAAAATCTTGAAAATAAAAAAACATTTTCAGGCTTCCATTAAGACGAAACGGATGAAGAAGGCCGAAAAATAGAGAACAAAAAAAATTCCTTCCTATCCGTTTCGAAACCGACCCGAGTTAGAAAATTTCAAAATAATGCAAAACAAATTTTACAAAAAATTAAAAAATCATGCCAGCTTCCTTCAAGACGAGATACGGGTCAGGAACAAGGCACAAAAATAAGAACAAAAATAATTTCTTTCCCTATCCGTCGAAAACCGAACTGAGTTAGAAATTCAAAAATAATGTCAAAAATTCTGAAAATTAAAAACATCATCCAGCCTTTATTTCAAGACGAAACGGGTGAAGACTAGGCGAAATAGAGAACAAAAAAATTCCATCCTAATCGCCGTTCGAAAAACGCCCCGATAGAAATTCAAAAATAATCAAAAATTCTGAAAATTAAAAAACATCATCCAGGCATCATTTCAAGATGAAACGGGTGAAGGATGGCCGAAAAATAGAGATGAAAAAAAATTTCCATCCTATCCGTTCGAACCCGACCCGAGTTAGAGAATTCAAAAATAAATGCAAAAAAATTCTGAAAATTAAAAAACATCATCCAGGCTACATTTCAAGCCGAAACGGGTGAAGACAGGCCGAAAAATAGAAAAGAAAAAAAATTTCCTTCCTATCCGTTCGAACCCGACCCGAGTTAGGGAATTCAAAAAT
>NW_022156130.1:0-1730 GCF_001633185.2 Quercus lobata
CCGTCCAGAGTTACAAAATTCAAAAATTTAGGCAGGAAAATTTTAAAAATTAAAAAACATCATCCAGTCTTCATTTCATGACGAAACGGGTCAGGACAAGCCAAAAAATAGAGAAGAAAAAAAATTTTCATTTCTATCCGTTCGAACCCGACCCGAGTTACAAAATTCAAAAAGAAATGCAAAAAAATTTTAAAAGTTAAAAAACCTCATCCAGGCTTCATTTCAAGATGAAACGGGTAAGAATAGGCCGAAAAATAGAGAAGAAAAAAAATTTCATTCCTATCCGTTCGAACCCGACCCGAGTTAAAAAATTCAAAAATAAATGTAAAAAATTTTTTAAAATTAAGAAACATCATCCAGGCTTCATTTCAAGACGAAACGGGTCAGGGCAGCCGAAAATAGAGAAAAAAAATTTTCATTCCTATCCGTTTGCACCCGTCCGATTCTACAAAATCAAAATTTAGGCAGAAAAAATTTTAAAAATTAAAAAACATCATCCAGTCTTCATTCTCACATGACGAAACGGTCCAGGACAGCAAAAAATAGAGAAGAAAAATATATTTAATATGTAATCGACCTACTCCGAGTTACAATTCAAAAATAAAAGCAAAAAAATTAAATAAAAAACATCATCCAGCTATCATTTCAAGACGAAACGGTCAGGGCAGGCGAAAAATAGAAGACAAAAAAAATTTCATTCCATACCGTATCGAACCCGGCCCGAGTTAAAAATTCAAAAATAATGCAAAAAAATTTTAAAAACAATTAAAAACATCATTCCAGGCTTCAGTTCAATACGAAAACGGGTCAGGGCCAAGCCGAAAATAGAGAACAAAAAAATTTCAATTCCCTATCCCGTCTTTCAACCCGTCCGTTCTCTCTCCCCCGAGTTACACCAAATTCAAAAATTTAGGCTGAAAAATTTTAAAAATTAAAAAATATCATCCAGGCGTCATTTCATGACAAAACGGGTCAGGACAAGCGAAAAAATAGAGAAGAAAAAAATTTTCATTCCTATCCGTTCGAACCCGACCCGAGTTACAAAATTCAAAAAGAAATGCAAAAAAATTTTAAAAATTAAAAAACATCATCCGGGCTTCATTTCAAGATGAAATGGGCCAGGACAGGCCGAAAAATAGAGAACAAAAAAAATTTCATTCCTATCCGTTTGAACCCGTCTCGAGTTACAAAATTCAAAAATGAAGGTAACAAAATTTTAAAAATTGTAAAACATCATCCAGGCTTCATTTCATGACGAAACGGGTCAGGACAAGCCAAAAAATAGAGAACAAAAAAATTTCATATACACTATCCGTTCGAACCCGACCCGAGTTACAAAATATTTCAAAAATAAATGCAAAAAATTTAAAAATTAAAAAAATATCATCCCAAGCTTCATTTCAAGATGAAAACGGGTACAGGACAGGCCGAAAAATAAAGAACAAAAAAAAATTTCATCCTATACCGTTTTGAACCCATCTCGAGTTACAAATTCAAAAAATGAAAGATAAAAAAAATTTTAAAAAAATTAAAAAAAATCAATCCAGGCTTCATTTTCAAGACGAAAACGGGTCAGGGCAGGCCTGAAAAATAGAGAACAAAAAAAATTTCATTCCTATCCGTATTGAACCTGTCCCAAGTTACAAAATTCAAAATTAGGCAGGAAATTTTAAAAAATATAAAAAACATCATCCAGTCTTTCATTTTCATGACGAAAACGGGTCAGGACA
>NW_022156131.1:0-1729 GCF_001633185.2 Quercus lobata
GACCCGGAAAAAAAAATTCCGAAAAAATTAGTAAAAAAATTCAAAAAATTTTAAAACCTCTTCCCGACAATATTTTTGCAAAAACGGGTTGAAATATGCTGAAAAAGAGAAAACAAAATTTTAGTCCCGAATTCCGTTCATACTCTACCCGGGCAAGAAAATTCCGAAAAAAATAGTAAAAAAATTCAAAAAAATTTTGAAACCTCTTCTTGGCATTATTTTTAGCCAAAACGGGATGAGATAGGCCAAAAAAGTGAAATCAAAATTTTTGTCCCGAATTCCGTTCATACTCGACCCGGGAAAAAAAATTCCGAAAAAATAGTAAAATAATTTCAAAAAAATTTTTTAAAAAAAGACCTGTATCGCAAAATCCCCTCCCCGGCAATTATTGTTTAGGCAAAAACGGGAATGAGATATGGACGCGAAAAGAGGAAACCACAAAAGTTTTAGTGCGGCGGTGAATTCCCGTTCATACTCGAACACGGGGCAAGGGAAAATCCTGAGAAAAAAATGAGAACAAAATTACAAAATTATAAAAACCTTCTCCCGACAGGTTTAGCCAAACTGGCAATGAGAAATTTAGGGGCGTCGAGTGGAATAAGGTGGAAATCAAAATTTTAGTCCCGATTTCGCGTCCATACTTCGACACGGGGAAGAAATTTCCGAAAAAATAGTAAAAAAAAAAATTCAAAAAATTATACAACCTCTTCCCGGCATCATTTTTATCCAAAACGGGATGAGATAGGCTGAAAAAGTGAAATCAAAATTTCAGTCCCGAATTCCGTTCATACTCGACCCGGGCAAGAAAATTCCGAAAAACATAGTACAAATATTCAAAAAAATTTTAAAACCTCATCCCGGCATTATTTTTAGCATAAACGGGATGAGATATTCCGAAAAAGGGAAAACAAAATTTTAGTCCCGAATTCCGTTCATACTCTACCCGGGCAAGAAAATTCCGAAAAAAATAGAAAAAAAATTCAAAAAATTTTAAAACCTCTTCTCGGCATTATTTTTAGCCAAAACGGGATGAGATAGGCCGAAAAAGTGAAATCAAAATTTTAGTCCCGAATTCCGTTCATACTCGACCCGGGCAAGAAAATTCCGAAAAAAATAGTAAAAAAATTCAAAAAATTATAAAACCCCTTCCCGACATTATTTTTAGCGAAAACGGGATGAGATATGCCGAAAAAGAGAAAACAAAATTTTAGTTCCGAATTCCGTTCATACTCGACCCGGGCAAGAAAATTTAGAAAGAAATAGTAAAAAAATTCAAAAAATTATGAAACCTCTTCCCGGCATCATTTTTAGCCAAAACGGGATGAGATAGGCTGAAAAAGTGAAATCAAAATTTCAGTCCCGAATTCCGTTCATACTCGACCCGGGCAAGAAAATTCCGAAAAACATAGTACAAAAACTCAAAAATTTTGAAACCTCTTCTCGGCATTATTTTTAGCAAAAAAGGGATGAGATAGGCCAAAAAAGGGAAATCAAAATTTTAGACCCGAATTCCGTTCATACTCGACCCGGGCAAGAAAATTCCGAAAAAATAGTAAATATTAAAAAATTTTAAAACCTCTCCGCATATTTTTAGGCAAACGGGAATGAATATGCCGAAAAGAGAAAAACAAAATTAGTCCCGAATTCCGTTCAACTCGACCCGGGAAAAAAAATCTGAAAAAAATATAAAAAAATTCAAAAAATGTAAAAACCATTCTTGGCATTATTT
>NW_022156132.1:0-1727 GCF_001633185.2 Quercus lobata
GGGAAGCCAAGTACAAAAAAGAAAAGTTACAAGTTTTGGACAGAACCAAGGCCTTGCATGTTCCTCGGACTCAAGCCTATGGAAAAACCAAGTACAAAAAAGAAAAATTACAAGTTTTGGATAGAACCAAGACCTTGCATGGTCCTTGGACTCAAGCCTATGGGGAAACCAAGTACAAAAAAGAAAAATTATAAGTTTTGGACAGAACCAAGGCCTTGCATGGTCCTCGGACTCAAGGCTATGGGGAAACCAAGTACAAAAAGGAAATCTTACAAGTTTTGGATAGAACCAAGGCCTTGCATGGTCCTCAGACTCAAGCCTATGGGGAAAACAAGTACAAAAAGGAAATCTTACAAGTTTTGGACAGAACCAAGGCCTTGCACGGTCCTCGTACTCAAGCCTATGGGGAAACCAAGTACAAAAAGGAAATGTTACAAGTTTTGGACAGAACCAAGGCCTTGCATGGTCCTCGGACTCAAGCCTATGGGGAAACCAAGTACAAAAAAGAAAAATTACAAGTTTTGGACAGAACCAAGGCCTTGCATGGTCCTCGGACTCAAGCCTAAGGGGAAACCAAGTACAACAAAGAAAAATTACAAGTTTTGGACAGAACCAAGGCCTTGCATGGTCTTTGGACTCAAGCCTATGGGGAAACCAAGTACAAAAAAGAAAAATTACAAGTTTTGGGCAGAACCAAGGCCTTGCAAGGTCCTCGGACTCAAGCCTATGGGGAAACCAAGTACAAAAAGGAAATCTTACAAGTTTTGGACAGAACCAAGGTCTTGCGTGGTCCTCGAACTCAAGCCTGTGGGGAAACCAAGTACAAAAAAAGAAATCTCACAAGTTTTGGACAGAACCAAAACCTTGCATGGTCCTCAGACTCAAGCCTAAGGGGAAACCAAGTACAGAAAAGAAATATCACAAGTTTGGACAGAACCAAGGCCTTGCATTGTCCTTGGACTCAAGTCTATGGGGAAACCATGTACAGAAAAGAAAAAACTACAGGTTTTGGACAGAACCAAGGCCTTGCATGGTCCTCGGACTCAAGCCTATGGGGAAACAAATACAGAAAAGAAAAAATACAAGTTTTGGACAGAACCAAGGTCTTGCATGGTCCTCGGACTCAAGCCTATGGGGAAACCAAGTACAGAAGAAAAACTCTTAAACAAAGTTTTCGCGACACTTACAATGTCAAACCCAAAGGAGCTTTCGCAATTAGTTCTGCTAGGCCTACTCGATTTACTTCGAGAAGCCTTGTGGGGCGAAAGACCAAGTACATTAGCACCTGGCAAAAAACAAAAGCAAAAATCTCACACATCTTTGCCAAAAAGCAAGATTGGGGGTGTTTTAGTTTTGCGTTTCAGAACCAAAGGCGGTGTGGCTCACTGGTCCTTTCCTCCCTACGACTCAAAGGGAGAGAGGGAAGCAAACTCCAGTACACAACACAATGTTAAAAAATCAATAAAGTTATGAGAACAGACACCCTACGGCCTCTCTCACATTGGTCTCGGGGCAACGCTCAAGCTCTTTAGGGCTGGTAATGAAACCAAATACAGAAAAGAAATCTGACAAGTTTTGGACAGAACCAAGGCCTTGCATGGTCCTCGGACTCAAGCCTTTGGGGAAACCAAGTACAGAAAAGGAATCTCACAAGTTTTATACAGAACCCAGGCCTTGCATGGTCCTCGGACTCAAGCCTATGGGGAAACCAAGTACAGAAAAGAAAT
>NW_022156133.1:0-1726 GCF_001633185.2 Quercus lobata
CCCGGGCAAGAAAATTCCGAATAAAATATTAAAAAAATTTAAAAATTATAAAACCTATTCCAGGAATTATTTCTAGCCAAAACGGGAAGATATAGGCCGAAAAAATGAAAAGAAAATTTTAGTCCCGAATTCCGTTCATACTAGACTCGGGAAAGAAAATTCTGAATAAAATAGTAAAAAAATTCAAAAAATTATAAAACCTATTCCCGGCATTATTTTTAGCCAAAACGGGAAGATATAGGCCGAAAAAGTGGAAACAAATTTTTAGTCCCGAATTCCGTTCATACTCGACCCGGGAAATAAAATTCCGAATAAAATAGTAAAAAAATTCGAAAAATTATAAAACCTCTTCCCGGCATTATTTTTAGCCAAAACGGGAGGAGATAGGCGAAAAAAGTGAAAACAAAATTTTACTTCCGAATTCCGTTCATACTAGACTCGGGAAAGAAAATTCTGAATAAAATAGTAAAAAAATTCAAAAAATTATAAAACCTATTCCCGGCATTATTTTTGCCCAAGACCAGGAATGAAGAAGGGCCGAAAGTGAAAAAAAAAAATTATAGTCCGAATTCGTTACGTAGTTCGGACCTCGGGCAAGAAAATTCAGAATAAAATAGTAAAACTTCAAAAAATTATAAATATCGCTTCCCGGCATTATTTTGTTAACCAAAACGGGAAGATAAAGGAGGCCGACAAAAAGGTGAAAAGCAAAATTTGTAGTCCCAAGTATTCTCAGTTCTAATCACCGATCCCGGGCAAAAAAATTATATTCCAAAAAAAGTGAATAAAAAAAAAATTCAAAAAATTTATAAGAACCCTCGTCCCGGCATTAATTTTCTAGCCCAAAACGGGAAGATATAGGCCGAAAAGTGAAAACACAAAAATTTCAAGATCCCCAAATTCCGTTCATTGCTCGACTCGAAGAAGAAAATTCCGAATAAAAAATAGTAAAAAGAATTCAACAAAAATTATAAAAAAGTCCCTACCCGGTAATTCGAATTTTTAGCAAGACACGATGAGATATGGCCGAAAACATGTGAAAAAGAAAACTTAGTATTCCGAATTTCCGTTCAATGGGCTCGCTCTCCCGGAAGAAAGAATTCATTCCAAATAAAATAGTAAAAAATTTCGAAAAATAATAAAACCTCTTCCCGGCATTATTCATAGCCAAAACGGGATGACATAGGTGAAAAAAGTGAAAACAAAATTTTAGTCCCGAATTCCGTTCATACTCGACCTGGGCAAGAAAATTTCGAAAAAATTAGTAAAAAAATTCAATAAATTATAAAACCTATACCCGGCATTATTTTTAGCCAAAACGGGAAGATATAGGGCGACAACATAGTGACCACAACTCAAAAATTTAGTCCCCTATTCCGTTCCATACTGGACTAGGGACAGAAAATCCCGAATAAATAGCTTACAAAAAATATTCCCCGAACACATTATAGCATACATCCTAACTTCCGGCAATTCTTCTAGCCAAAACGGGAAGATATAGGCCAAAAAAGGGAAAAGAAAATTTTAGTCCCGAATTCCGTTCATACTAGACTCGGGAAAGAAAATTCTGAATAAAATAGTAAAAAAATTCAAAAAATTATAAAACCTATTCCCGGCATTATTTTTAGCCAAAACGGGAAGATATAGGCCGAAAAAGTGAAAACAAAATTTTAGTCCCGAATTCCGTTCATACTCCACCCGGGCAAAAAAATGCCGAAAAAAATAG
>NW_022156134.1:0-1726 GCF_001633185.2 Quercus lobata
CGCGATATAGAAAAGATATTTTGAATCCAATTTGGGAACAAAACATTAGACTTCCATTTTTACGCCCATCTATCGGATCGTAATTGGAATCCATATTTCTGGTAAGTTGCTGGGTGAAGTGAAAACGGCAATAACTCCTTGGATTTCTATCTAAAAAATACGAAATTTGTGTTAAAATTTATGCTCTGAATGTGGACTTTCTAATACAATAAGACCACGTCTAAGAATTCCTTACTGTTCAAAAGTTATTGTCGAAACTGTGACCGAAGGTCACTATTCTACGCGTTTTCAAAGCGATTAAGTCTCGTTTATAACTAGCCACCAACGTATTTTTTACCTAAAACTTTGATTTTGAGATGATTATCCTCGGTGTTATACGGAAATTGTTTCCAGCTCCAAATATCGGGAACAAAACCTTAGACTTCCATTCTTACGCCCATACTATCCGGATCGTAAATTTGAATCATATTTCTGGTAACTTGCCGGGTGAAATAAAAATGGCAATAACTCCTTGGATTTCTATCTAAAAAATACAACATTTGTGTTCAAATTTATGCTCTGAATGTAGACTTTCTTATACAATAAGACCGCGTCTAAGAATTCCTTACTGTTCAAAAATTATTGTCGAAACGGTGACCGAAGGTCACTTTTCTACGCGTTTTCAAAGCGATTAAGTTTCGTTAATAACTAACCACCAACGTATTTTTTACCCAAAACTTGATTTTGAGATGATTATCCTCGTGTTATAGGAAAAATGTTTCCGGCCCAAATTCGGGAACAAAACATTAGACTTCCACTTTTAAGCCCTTCTATCGACTCATTATTGGAATCCATATTTCGGGTAACTCGCTGGGCCAAATACAAACAACTATAACTCTCAAGATTTCCATCGAAAACATATGAAATTTGTGTTCAAATTCAAGCTCTGAATGTGAACTTTCGAAAACAGTGAGACCGCGTTAAAGAATTCCTTAACGTTTAAATGTTATGTCGAACTGTGACCGAAGTTCACTTTCCTGACGCATTTTGAAAGCGATTAAGGGCTCGTTAATAACTAGCCACTAACGTATTTTTTACCCAAATTTGATTTTTTAGAATGAACGTGCTCTCGCGCGATATAACGAAAAGATATTTTGATGCCAATTTAGGAACCAAAACATTAAGACTTCCGTTTTTAACGCCCATCATCGGATTGTAATTGAAATCCCTATTTCTGGTAATTGCCGGGTGAAATAAAAATGGCAATAACTCCTTGGATTTCCTATCTAAAAAATACGAAATTTGTGTTTCAAATTTATGCTTTGGAATGTGGACTTTCTAATCAATAACCCGCGCGTCTTAAGAATTCCTTACTGTTCAAAAGTATTGTCGAAACGATGCACGTAGGTCACTTTTCTACGTGTTTGTCAAAGCGATTAAGTCTCGTTAATAACTTGCCCCCAACGTATTTATTACCCAAAACTTGATTTTGAGATGATTATCCTCGTGTTATAGGAAAAATGTTTCCAGCCCAAATTCGGGAACAAAACATTAGACTTCTACTTTTAAGCCCTTCTATCGACTCATTATTGGAATCCATATTTCGGGTAACTCGCTGGGCCAAATACAAACAACTATAACTCTCAAGATATCCATCGAAAAGATATGAAATTTGTGGTCAAATTCAAGCTCTGAATGTGACCTTTCTAAAACAGTGAGACCCGTTATAGAATTCCTTAACGTTTAA
>NW_022156135.1:0-1720 GCF_001633185.2 Quercus lobata
AAAACATAATCCAGTCTTCATTTTATGACGAAACGGGTCAGGACAAGCCAAAAAATAGAGAAGAAAAAAAATTTTCATTCATATCCGTTCGAACCCGACCTGAGTTACAAAATTCAAAAATAAATGCAAAAAAATTTTAAAAATTAAAAAACATCATCCAGGCTTCATTTCTTGACGAAACGGGTCAGGGCAGGCCGAAAAATAGAGAACAAAAAAAATTTCGTTCCTATCCGTTCGAACCCGGCCAAAGATAAAAAATTCAAAAATAAATGCAAAAAAATTTTAAAAATTAAAAAACATCATCCAGGCTTCATTTCAAGACGAAACGGGTCTGGGCAAGCCGAAAAATAGAGAACAAAAAAAATTTCATTCCTATCCGTTTGAACCCGCCCCGAGTTACAAAATTCAAAAATTTAGGCTGAAAAATTTTAAAAATTAAAAAACATCATCCAGGCTTCATTTCAAGACGAAACGGGTCAGGGCAAGCCGAAAAATAGAGAACAAAAAAAATTTCATTCCTATCCGTTTGAACCCGCCCCGAGTTACAAAATTCAAAAATTTAGGCTGAAAAATTTTAAAAATTAAAAAACATCATCCAGGCTTCATTTCATGACGAAACGGGCCAGGACAAGCCAAAAAATAGAGAAGAAAAAAATTTTCATTCCTAACCGTTCGAACCCGACCCGAGTTACAAAATTCAAAAATAAATGCAAAAAAATTATAAAAATTAAAAAATATCATCCAGGCTTCATTTCAATATGAAACGGGCCAGGACAGGCCGAAAAATAGAGAACAAAAAAAATTTCATTGCTATCCGTTTGAACCCGACCCGAGTTACAAAATTCAAAAATAAATGTAAAAAAATTTCAAAAATTAAGAAACATCACCCAGGCTTCATTTCAAGATAAAACGGGTTAGGATAGGCCGAAAAATAGAGAAGAAAAAAAATTTCATTACTATCCGTTCGAACCCGGCCCGAGTTAAAAAATTCAAAAATAAATGGAAAAAAATTTTAAAAATTAAAAAACATCATCCAGGCTTCATTTCAAGACGAAACGGGTCAGGGCAGGCCGAAAAATAGAGAACAAAAAAAATTTCATTCCTATCTGTTTGAACCCGTCCCGAGTTACAAAATTCAAAAATTTGGGCTGAAAAATTTTAAACATTAAAAAACATAATCCAGTCTTCATTTTATGACGAAACGGGTCAGGACAAGCCAAAAAATAGAGAAGAAAAAAAATTTTCATTCATATCCGTTCGAACCCGACCCGAGTTACAAAATTCAAAAATAAATGCAAAAAAATTTTAAAAATTAAAAAACATCATCCAGGCTTCATTTCAAGACGAAACGGGTCAGGGCAGGCCGAAAAATAGAGAACAAAAAAAATTTCATTCCTATCCGTTCGAACCCGGCCCGAGATAAAAAATTCAAAAATAAATGCAAAAAAATTTTAAAAATTAAAAACAATCATCCAGGCTTCATTTCAAAATGAAACGGGTCAGGATAGGCCGAAAAATAGAGAAGACAAAAAATTTCATTCCTATCCGTTCGAACCCGACCCGAGTTACAAAATTCAAAAATAAATGCAAAAAATTTTTTAAAAATTAAAAAACATCATCCAGGCCTCATTTCAAGATGAAACGGGTCAGGATAGGCCGAAAAATTGAGAAGAAAAAAAATTTCATTCCTATCCGTTCGAACCTGACCCGAGTTACAAAA
>NW_022156136.1:0-1716 GCF_001633185.2 Quercus lobata
AAAATTTTTTTACCTCATTTTTGAATTTGTAACTCGAGACGGGTTCAAACGGATAGGTACAAATTTTTTTTTGTTCCTCTATTTGTTCGACCTGTCCTGACCCGTTTTCATCTTGAAAATGGAAGCCTGGATGAACTGTTTTTTAATCTTTTAAAATTTTTTTGCATTTATTTTTGAATTTTGTATTTCTTCGGGTCGGGTCGAACGGAAAGAAGATGATTGTTTTTTTCTTCTCTGTTCTTTCGACTATTCTCTACTGTTTCATTGAAATGATACTCTGATGATGATTTTTAATTTTATAAAATTTTTTTGCAGTTATTTTGAATTTTTTTAACTCGGAGCGGGTTCGAACGGATAGGAATGAAATTTTTTTCTTCTCTATTTTTCGGCCTATCGAACCCGTTTTATCTTGAAATAAGCCTGGATGATGGTTTTCAATTTATTAATTATGTTTTTGCATATTTGAATTTCTTTACTACGGTCGGGTTAGAACGGATAGGAATGAAATTTTTTTTTCTTCTCTATCTTTCGGCCTATTCTTATCCGTTTCATCGTTGAAATGATGCTTGGATTAAGGTTTTTTAATTCAAATTTTTTGGCATTACTTTTGAATTCTTTATCTCGGATAGGGTTCAGAACCGAGAAAGGAAGAATTTTTTTTTTCTCTCTATTTTTCGGCCCTATTTTCGTTAACCGTCCTGCCTTCTTGAAATGAAGCCTGGATGATGTTTTTCAATTTTTAATATGTTTTTGCATTTATTTTTGAATTTTTTAACTCGGGTCGGGTTCGAACGGATAGGAATGAAATTTTTTTTCTTCTCTATTTTTCGGCCTATTCTTATCCGTTTCATCTTGAAATGATGCCTGGATAAGGTTTTTTAATTTTTAAAATTTTTTTGCATTTATTTTTGAATTCTTTATCTCGGATCGGGTTCGAACGGAAAGGAAAGATTTTTTTTTTCTTCTCTATTTTTCGGCCTATTCTTACCCGTCTCCTCTTGAAATCAAGCCTAGATGATGTTTTTCAATTTTTAAAATTTTTTTGCATTTATTTTTGAATTTTGTGACTCGGGTCGGGTTCGAACGGATAGGAATGAAATTTTTTTCTTCTCTATTTTTTGGCCTCTCCTGACCCGTTTTGTCATGAAATGAAGCCTGGATGATGTTTTTTAATTTTTAAAATTTTTTTGCATTTATTTTTGAATTTTTTAACTCGGGTCGGGTTCGAACGGAAAGGAAAGATATTTTTTTTTTCTTCTCTATTTTTCGGCCTATCCTGACCCGTTTCATCTTGAAATGAAGCCTGGATGATGTTTTTTAATTTTTAAAATTTTTTTGCATTTATTTTTAAATTTTGTAACTCGGGTCGGGTTCGAACGGATAGGAATGAAATTTTTTTTCTTCTCTATTTTTTGGCTTGTCCTGACTCGGTTTGTCTTGAAATGAAGCATGGATGATGTTTTTTAATTTTTAAAATTTTTTTACCTTCATTTTTTAATTTTGTAACTCGAGACGGGTTCAAACGGATAGGAATGAAATTTTTTTTTTTCACTATTTTTCGGTCTGTCCTGACCAGTTTCATCTTGAAATGAAGCCTGGATGATGTTTTTTAATTTTTAAAATTTTTTTGTATTTATTTTTGAATTTTGTAACTCGGATCGGGTTCGAACGGATAGGAATGAAAATTTTTTTCTTCTCTATTTTTCGGCCTATCCT
>NW_022156137.1:0-1714 GCF_001633185.2 Quercus lobata
TAAAAAACATCATCCAGGCTTCATTTCAAGATGAAACGGTTCAGGACAGACCGAAAAATAGATAACAAAAAAAATTTCATTCCTATCCGATCGAACCCGACCCGAGTTAGAAAATTAAAAAATAAAAGCAAAAAAATTTTAAAAATTAAAAAACATCATCCTGGCTTCATTTGAAGACGAAACGGGTCAGGACAGGCCGAAAAATAGAGAACGAAAAAAATTTCATTCCTATCCGTTCGAACCCGACCCGAGTTAGAAAATTCAAAAATAAACGCAAAAAAATTTTGAAAAATTAAAAAACATCATCCAGGCTTCATTTCAAGAAGAAACGGGTCAGGACAGGCCGAAAAATAGAGAAGAAAAAAAATTTTCTTCCTATCCGTCGAACCAGACCCGAGTTAGAAAATTCAAAAATAAATGCAAAAAAATTCTAAAAATTAAAACCATCATCCGGGCTACATTTCAAAAGAAAACAGGTCAGGACAGGCCGAAAAATAGACAAGAACAAAAATTCAATTCGCGATCGCGCCGAACCCGACCCGAGTTAAGAAAATTAAAAAAATAAAAGCAAAAAAATTTTAAAAAATTAAAAAAACAATCATCTGATTCATTTTGAGACGAAACGGTCAGGACAGGCCGAAAAATAGAAGAACGAAAAAAATTTATTCCTATCCGTTCGAACCTGACCCGTGTTTTAGAAATTTAAAAATAACGTAAAAAATTTTAAAAAATAAAAAAATCATGCCAGGCTTTCATTTCAGAATGAAACGGTTCAGGACAGACCGAAATATAGATAACGAAAAAAAATTTCATCCTATCCGATCGAACCCGACCCGAGTTAGAAAATTCAAAAAAAAACGCAGGAAAAAATGTTTTAAAAATTAAAAAAAACATCATCCAGGCTATCATTTCAAGAAGAAACGGGTCAGGACAAGCGAAAAATAGAGAAGAAAAAAAATTTTCTCCTTCGTCGGAACCAAGACCCGAGTTAGAAAATTCAAAAATAAAATGCAAAAACGTTCTAAAATTAAACAGCATCATCACGGCTACATTTCAAGAAGAAACAGTAGGAACAGGCCGATAAAATACAGAACAAAAATTTCAATTCCATCCGTTCGAAACGACCCGAGTTAGAAAATTCAAAAATGTCTGAGAAAAAAATTTTAAAAAATTAAAAACATCATCCAGGCTTCATTTCAAGATGAAACGGTTCAGGACAGACCGAAAAATAGATAACAAAAAAAATTTCATTCCTATCCGATCGAACCCGACCTGAGTTAGAAAATTCAAAAAAAAACGCAAAAAAATTTTAAAAATTAAAAAACATCATCCAGGCTTCATTTCAAGAAGAAACGGGTCAGGACAAGCCGAAAAATAGAGAAGAAAAAAATTTTTCTTCCTATCCGTTCGAACCAGACCCGAGTTAGAAAATTCAAAAATAAATGCAAAAACTTCTAAAAATTAAAACACATCGTCCGGGCTACATTTCAAGAAGAAACAGGTCAGGACAGGCCGAAAAATACAGAACAAAAAAAAAATTCATTCCTATCCGTTTGAACCCGACCCGAGTTAGAAAATTCAAAAATGTTTGGGCAAAAAAATTTTAAAAATTAAAAAACATCATCCAGGCTTCATTTCAAGATGAAACGGTTCAGGACAGACCGAAAAATAGATAACAAAAAAAATTTCATTCCTATCCGATCGAACCCGACCC
>NW_022156138.1:0-1714 GCF_001633185.2 Quercus lobata
ATGGCTCCTCAGACCACAGACTTGGGGGAAATTATTACTAATATAAGTTTTAAACAGAACCTAGTCCTGCATGGCTCCACGGACCACAGACTAAGGGGAAATTAATACTTAAGGCAACTATTCATAGTTTTAAACAGAACCCAAGTCCTGCATGGCTCCTCGGACCACAGACTTGGGGGAAATTATTACTTATAAGTTTTAAACGGAACCTAGTCCTGCATGACTCCACGGACCACAGACTAAGGGGAAATAAATATTTAAGGCAACTATTCATAGTTTTAAACAGAACCCAAGTCCTGCATGGCTTCTCGGACCACAGACTTGGGAGAAATTATTACTAATATAAGTTTTAAACAGAACCTAGTCCTGCATGGCTCCACGGACCACAGACTAAGGGGAAATTAATACTTAAGGCAACTATCCATAGTTTTAAACAGAACCCAAGTCCTGCATGGCTCCTCGGACCACAGACTTGGGAGAAATTATTACTAATATAAGTTTTAAACAGAACCTAGTCCTGCATGGCTCCACGGACCACAGACTAAGGGGAAATTAATACTTAAGGCAACTATCCATAGTTTTAAACAGAACCCAAGTCCTGCATGGCTCTCGACCACAGACTAAGGGGAAATAATACTTAAGGCAACTATTCATTAGTTTTAAATCAGAACCCAAGTCCTGCATGGCTTCCTCGGACACAGACTTGGGGGAAATTATTACTATATAGTTTAAACAGAACCTCACGTCCTGCATGGCTCCACGGACCACGACTAAGGGGAAATTAAATACTTAAGAAGGCAACTATTCATAGTTTAAACAGAACCCAAGTCCTGCATGGCTCCTCGACACGAGACTTGGGGGAATTAGTTACTAAATAAGTTTAAACAGAACCTAGTCCTGCATGGCTCCACGGACCACTAGACTAGGGGAAATTAATACTTAAGGCAAGTATTTCATAGTTTTAAACAGAACCCAAGTCGCATGGGCTTCCCACGGACCACAGACTAAGGGGAAATTTAATAACTTAGGCAACTATTCAATAGTTTTAAAACAGAACCCCAAGCCTGGCATGGCTCCTCGGACCAACAGCTGGGGGGAATTATTATCAATTATAAGTTTTAAAAAAGAACCAAGTCTGCATGGCTCCACGACCAACAGACTAAGGGGAAGATTAATACTTAAGGCCCAACTATTCAATAGTTTTAAACAGAACCCAAGTCCTGCATGGCTCCTCGGACCACAGACTTGGGGGAAATTATTATTCATATAAGTTTTAAACAGAACCTAGTACTGCATGGCTCCACGGACCACAGACTAAGGGGAAATTAATACTTAAGGCAACTATTCATAGTTCTAGACAGTACTCAAGTCCTGCATGGCTCCTCGGACCACAGACTTGGGGGAAATTATTACTCATATAAGTTTTAAAAAGAACCTAGTCCTGCATGGCTCCACGGACCACAGACTAAGGGGAAATTAATACTTAAGGCAACTATTCATAGTTTTAAACAGAACCCAAGTCTTGCATGGCTCCTCGGACCACAGACTTGGGGGAAATTATTACTCATATAAGTTTTAAACAGAACCTAGTCCTGCATGACTCCACGGACCACAGACTAATGGGAAATTAATACTTAAGGCAACTAATCATAGTTTTAAACAGAACCCAAGTCCTGCATGGCTCCTCGGACCACAGACTTGGGGGAAATTATTA
>NW_022156139.1:0-1713 GCF_001633185.2 Quercus lobata
TTGTTCTCTATTTTTCGGCCTGTCCTGACCTGTTTCGTCTTGAAATTAAGCCTGGATGAGGTTTTTTAAATTTTAAAATTTTTTTGCATTTATTTTTGAATTTTCTAACTCTGGTCGGGTTCGAACTGATCGGATTGAAATTTTTTTTGTTCTCTATTTTTCAACCTGTCCTGACCCGTTTCGTCTTGAAATGAAGCCTGGATGAGGTTTTTTAATTTTTAAATTTTTTTTGCATTTATTTTGAATTTTCTAACTCGGCGTTCGGGTTCGACCTCCACGGTTAGGAAATGAAGTTATTTTTTGTTCTCTATTTTGCAGCCTGCCTGGACCGTGCTTTCGTCCTTGAAATGAAGCCTGGGATGATTTTTTTAATTTTTAAAATTTTTTTGCAATATTTTTGATTTTTTAACTCTGCGGTCGGGTTCTTCGCACACGGATCACGGAAATGAAAATTTTTTTTCTTCTTCAAATTTTTTCGGCTCTTATCCGAACCCGTTCATATTGGAAATGAAGCCTGGATGATGTTTTTTTAATTTTTAAAAATTTTTTGCATTATTTTTGATTTTACATAACTCGGGTGGGTTCCGAACGATAGAATGAAATTTTTTTGTTCTCATTTTTTCCTATCCTGACCCGTTATCGTCTTTAAATGAAGCGTGGATAATGTTTTTAATTTTTTAAATTTTTTTGCATTTATTTTTGAATTTTCTAACACGGGTCGGGTTCGAACGGATAGGAATGAAATTTTTTTTGTTCTCTATTTTTCAGCCTGTCCTGACCCGTTTCGTCTTTAAATGAAGCCTGGATGATGTTGTTTAATTTTTAAAATTTTTTGCATTTATTTTTGACATTTTCTAACTCGGTCGGGTTGAACGGTTTGGAAGGGAAATTATTTTTGTTCTCGTATTTTTCGGACTGTTTTCACCCATTTCGTCTTGAATGAAACCTGGATGATGTTTTTTAATCTTTAAAAGAATTTTTTTTGCATTCAGTTTTTGAATTTTCTAACTCGGGTCGGGTTCAAACGATAGGAAAGAAAATTTCTTTTGTTCTCTATGTTGGTCGGCCTGTCTTGACCCGTTTCGTCTTGCGGAAATGAAGCTCGATGATGTTTTTTAATTTACGTATTTTTTGCATTTATTTTTAATTTTTCTAAACTCGTGTAGGGTTCAAGCGGATAGCGAAGATTTTTTTGTTCTCGATGTTTTTCCGGCCTGTCTGCACCTGACCTGTTTTGTCTTGAAATGAAGCCTGCATGATGTTTTTTCTTTTTTAGAATTTTTTTGCATTTATTTTTGAATTTTCTAACTCGGGTCGGGTTCGAACGGATAGGATTGAAATTTTCTTTTTTCCAAATTTTTTGGCTTGTCCTGATCTGTTTCGTCTTGAAATGAAGCCTGGATGACGTTTTTTAATTTTTAAAATTTTTTTGCATTTCTTTTCAAATTTTCTAACTTGGGCCATCTTCGAACGTATAGGAAGGAAATTGTTTTTGTTCTCTATTTTTCGGCCTGTCCTGACCCGTTTCATCTTGAATTGAAGCCCGGATGACATTGTTTAATTTTTAGAATTTTTTTGCATTTTTTTTTGAATTTTCTAACTCGGGTCTGGTTCGAACGGATAGGAAGGAAATTATTTTTGTTCTCTTTTTTTCGGTCTGTCCTGGCCCGTTTAGTTTTGAAATGAAGTCTGGATGATGTTTTTTAATTTTTA
>NW_022156140.1:0-1711 GCF_001633185.2 Quercus lobata
TGCATTTATTTTTGAATTTTCTAACTCGGGTCGGGTTCGAACGGATAGGAATGAAATTTTTTTGGTTCTCTATTTTTCAGCCTATCCTGACCCGTTTCATCTTTAAATGAAGCCTGGATGATGTTTTTTAATTTTTAAAATTTTTATGCATTTATTTTTGAATTTTTTTACTAGGGTCGGGTTCAAATGGATAGGAATGAAATTTTTTTTCTTCTCTATTTTTCGGCCTATCCTGACCCGTTTCATATTGAAATGAAGCCTGGATGATGTTTTTTAATTTTTTAAAATTTTAATGCATTTATATTTTTCGAATTTTTTTTTACTAGGGTCGGGTTCAATGGATAGAATGAAATTTTTTTTTCTTCTCTTAATTTATTCGCCTATCCTGACCTCGTTTTCATATTGAAATGAAGCTGGATGATGTTTTAATTTTTAAAATTTTTTGCATCATTTTTGAATTTTCTAACTCGGGTCGGGTTTCGTTACGGATGGGAATGAAATTTTTTTTAAATCTCTTTTTTTCGGTCCAGTTCTGAACCCGTTTCCTATTGAAAGAAGCCTGGATGATTGTTTTTTTAATTTTAAATTTTTTTTGCATTCATTTTTGAATTTTCCTAACACAGGTCGGGTGACGGATAGGAAATGAAATATTTTTTGTACTCCTATTTTTTCGGCCTGTTTGACCCTTTCGTATTGAAATGAACCCTGGATGATGTTTTTTAATTTTTAAATTTTTTTGCCATTTATTTTTGAAAATTTTCCTAACTCGGGTCGGGTTCGAACGGTTTAGATGAAGTTATTTTTGTTCTCTATTTGTGGAGCCTGTCCTGACCGTTTCGTCTTCACAAATGAGCCTGGATATTTTTTAATTTTTAAAATTTTTTGCTTTATTTTTTGAATTTTTTAACTCGGGTCGGGTTCGAACGGATAGGAATGAAATTTTTTTTCTTCTCTATTTTTCGGCCTATCCTGACCCGTTTCAAATTGAAATGAAGCTTGGATGATGTTTTTTAATTTTTAAAATTTTTTTGCATTTATTTTTTAATTTTCTAACTCATGTCGGGTTCGAACGGATAGGAATGAAATTTTTTTTGTTCTCTATTTTTCAGCCTATCCTGACCCGTTTCGTCTTTAAATGAAGCCTGGAGCATGTTTTTTAATTTTTAAAATTTTTATGCATTTATTTTTGAATTTTTTTACTCGGGTCGGGTTCGAACGGATAGGAATGAAATTTTTTTTGTTCTCTATTTTGCAGCCTATCCTGAATCGTTTCGTCTTTAAATGAAGCCTGGATGATGTTTTTTAATTTTTAAAATTTTTGTGCATTTATTTTTGAATTTTTTTACTCGGGTCGGGTTCGAACGGATAGGAATGAAATTTTTTTTCTTCTTCTATTTTGCAGCCTGTCCTGACCCGTTTCGTCTTGAAATGAAGCCTGGATAATGTTTTTTAATTTTTAAAATTTTTATGCATTTATTTTTGAATTTTTTAACTCGGGTCGGGTTCGAACGGATAGGAATGAAATTTTTTTTCTTCTCTATTTTTCGGCCTATCCTGATCCTTTTCATCTTGAAAGGAAGCCTGGATGATGTTTTTTAATTTTTAAAATTTTTTTGCATTCATTTTGAATTTTCTGACTCGGGTCGGGTTCGAACGGATAGGAATGAAATTTTTTTTGTTCTCTATTTTTCCGCCTGCCCTGACCCGTTTC
>NW_022156141.1:0-1710 GCF_001633185.2 Quercus lobata
CCGTTTTGCTAAAAATAATTCCGGAAGAAGGTTTTATAATTTTTTGATTTTTTTTACTATTTTTTTTCGGAAATTTTTATTTCCCCGGTCGAGGTACAACAGCATTCGGGACTAAAATTTTGTTTCTTGTTTTGGCCTATCTCATCCCGGTTTGGCTAAAAATAATGCCGGATAAGAGGTTTTATAAATTTTTTTAATTTTTTTAACTATTTTTTTCGGAATTTTCTTCCTGGGTCGATATGAACGGTAATTCGGGAATAAAATTTTGTTTTCTCTTTTACCGGCCTATCTCATGCCCGTTTTTGCTAAAAATAAATGGCAAAGAGGTTTTATAATTTTTTGAATTTTTTTACTATATTTTTCGGAATTTCTTGCCCGGGTCGCAGTTTGAACGGAATTTCGGGACTAAAATGTTTTTTTTTTTTCTCTGTTTCGGCCGTATCTCGTCCATCTGGCAAAAATATGCCGGAAAGAGGTATTTTAATTTTTTGAAATTTTTTTTACTATTTTTTCGGAATTTTCTTGCTTGGGTCGAGTATTGAAAGGAATTCGGGACTAATTTTTTTTCTCTCTGTTTTGGGCCTATTCTCATCCCGTTCTGGCAAAAATAATGCCGGAAAGAGGTATTTTAATTTTTTGAATTTTTTTACTATTTTTTTCGGAATTTTCTTGCTTGGGTCGAGTATGAACGGAATTCGGGACTAAAAATTTTTTTCTCTCTGTTTTGGCCTATCTCATCCCGTTCTGGCAAAAAATAATGCCGGAAAGAGGTATTTTAATTTTTTGAATTTTTTTACTATTTTTTTCGGAATTTTCTTGCTTGGGTCGAGTATGAACGGAATTCGGCGCAAAATTTTTTTTCTCTGTTTTGGCCTATCTCATCCCGTTTGGTAAAAATAATGCAGGAATTAGAGGTATTTTTATTTTTTGAATTTTTTTACTATTTTTTTCGGAATTTTCTTGCTTGGGTCGAGTATGAACGGAATTCGGGACAAAATTTTTTTTCTCTTTTTCGGCCTATCTCATCCCATTTTGGCTAAAAATAATTCCGGGAAGAGGTTTTATAATTTTTTGAATTTTTTTACTATTTTTTTCGGATTTTCTTGCCTGGGGTCAATTCATCACGGATTCGGGACTAAAAATTGTTTGTTTATCTCTTTTACGGCCTATCTCATCCGTTTTTTGCTAAAAATAATGCCAAAAAGAGAGGGTTTTATCAATATTTGGAATTTTTTTACATATTTTTCGGAATTTTCTTGCCGGGTGGTATGAAGAATTCTGGAATTTAACATTTTTTTTTTCTCTTTTTCGCCTAACTCATACCGTAATGGGCTAAAAATAATGCCGGGAAGAAGGTTTAATAATTTTTTGAATTTATTACTATTTTTTTTTTCGGATTTTTCCTTGTCCGAGGTCGAGTATGTACGATTCGGACTAAAATTTTTTTCACTCTTTTTCGGACTATCTCATACCGTTTTGGCTAAAAATAATGCAGGGAAGTGGTTTTATGATTTTTTGAATTTTTTTACTATATTTTTCGGAATTTTCTTTCCCGGGTCGAGTTTGAACGGAATTCGGGACTAAATTTTTTTTTCTCTGTTTCGGCCTATCTCATCCCGTTCTGGAAAAAAATAATGCCGGAAAGAGGGATTTTAATTTTTTGAATTTTTTTACTATTTTTTTCAGAATTTTCTTGCCCGGGTCAAGTAT
>NW_022156142.1:0-1709 GCF_001633185.2 Quercus lobata
AGGCCGAAAAATAGAGAATAACAAAAATTTCATTCCTATCCGTACAAACCCGACCCCAGTTAGAAAATTCAAAAATAAATGCAAAAAAATTTAAAAATTAAAAAACATCATCCAGCTTCATTTGAATATGAAACGGGTCAGGGTAGGCCGAAAAATAGAGAAGAAAAAAAATTTCTTTCCTATCCGTTCGAACCCGACCCGAGTAAAAAAATTCAAAAATAAATGCATAAAAATTTTAAAAATTAAAAAACATCATCCAGGCTTCATTTAAAGGCGAAACGGGTCAGGATAGGCTGAAAAATAGAGAACAAAAGAAATTTCATTCCTATCCGTTCGAAACCGACCCGAGTTAGAAAATTAAAAAAGAAATGTAAAAAAATTATAAAAATTAAAAAACATCATCCAGGCTTCATTAAAGCGAAACGGGTCAGGATAGGCTGAAAAATAGAGAACAAAAAAATTTCATTCCTATACGTTCGACCCGACCGAGTAGAAAATCAAAATAAATGCAAAAAATTTTAAAAATTAAAAAAACACTCATCCAAGGCTATTTCAATATGAACGGGTCAGGATAGGCCGAAAAATAGGAAGAAAAAAATTTCATTCCTATCCGTTCGAACACGACCCGAGTTAAAATTCAAAAATAAATTTGCAAAAAAATTTTAAAAATTACAAAACATCATCCAGGGTTCATTTCAAGACGAAAACGGTCAGAACATGCCGAAAAATGAGTACAAAAATATTTCATTCCTATCCGTTCGACCCGACCAGCTGTTAGAAATTCAAAAATGAATGCAAAAAAATTTTAAAAATTAAAACATCTCCAGGCTTCATTTCAATAGGAAACGTTCAGAACTGGCCCGAAAATAGAGATGAAAACCCCCAAAAATTCATTCCTATCCGACGAAACCCGACCCGAGTTAGAAAATTCAAAAATAAATGCAAAAAAATTTTAAAAATTAAAAAACATCATCCAGGGTTCATTTCAAGACGAAAGGGGTCAGAACAGGCTGAAAAATAGAGTACAAAAAATATTTCATTCCTATCCGTTCGAACCCGACCAGTGTTAGAAAATTCAAAAATGAATGCAAAAAAATTTTAAAAATTAAAAAACATCATCCAGGCTTCATTTCAATAGGAAACGGTTCAGAACTGACCGAAAAATAGAGATGAAAAAAATTTTCATTCCTATCCGTACGAACCCGACCCGAGTTAGAAAATTCAAAAATGAATGGAAAAAAATTTTAAAAATTAAAAAACATAATCCAGGCTTCATTTCAATATGACGGGTCAGGATAGGCCGAAAAATAGAAGAAGAAAAAAATTTCATTCCTATCCATTCCGAACCGACCCGATAAAAAATCAAATAAATGCATAAAAATTTTAAAAAAATTAAAAACAATCATCCAGGCTTCATTTCAATATGAAACGGGTCAGGATAGGCCGAAAAATAGAGAAGAAAAAAATTTTCTTTCCTATCCGTTCGAACCCGACCCGAGTAAAAAAATTCAAAAATAAATGCACAAAAATTTTAAAAATTAAAAAACATCATCCAGGCTTCATTTAAAGACGAAACGATTCAGGATAGGCTGCAAAATAGAGAACAAAAAAAATTTCATTCCTATCCGTTCGAACCCGACCCGAGTAAAAAAATTCAAAAATAAATGCATAAAAATTTTAAAAATTAAAAAACATCATCCAGGCTTCAT
>NW_022156143.1:0-1707 GCF_001633185.2 Quercus lobata
AAAATCAAAACATAAATGCAAAAAAATTCTAAAAATTAAAAAACATCATCCAGGCTTCAATTCAGGACGAAACGGGTCAGGATTGGCCTAAAAATAGAGAACAAAAAAAATTTCCTTCCTGTCCGCTTGAACCCGAGCCGAGTTAGAAATTTCAAAACATAAATGCAAAAACATTCTAAAAATTACAAAACATCATCCAGGCATCATTTCAAGACGAAACGGGTCAGGAATGGCCTAAAAATAGAGAACAAAAAAAATTTCCTTCCTATCCGTTTCGAATCGAGCCGAGTTAAGAAAATTCAAAAACTGCAAAAAAATTTAAAAATTAAATAACATCATCACAGGCTTATTTAGACGAAACGGTCAGAAAGGCGAAAAATAGAGAAAAATAAAAATTTGCTCCTATCCCGTTCGAATCGAGCGAGTTTAGAAAATTCAAAACATAAATGCCAAAAATTTAAAAATTACAAAACATCATCAGGTTTCATTTCCATGAGAAGAGGGACAAGGAAAAGCGAAAAAATAAGAGAGCAAAAATTTCCTTCCTACCGTCTTGAATCCCGGAGGGGAACCGAAGGGGTTTTTTTTTTATGAAAAAATTCAAAAAAAATTACCTTGGCAAAAAAATTTCTAAAAAAAAAATTTAAAATACATCCCCCATCAGGCTTCATTTCAAGACGAAACGGGTCAGGAAAGGCGAAAAATAGAGAAAAAAAAAATTTGCTTCTACGTTCGAATCGAGCCGAGTTGAAAATTCAAAAAATAAATGAAAAAAATTCTAAAAATTAAATAAACATCTCAGGTTTCAATTCAGGACGAAACGGGTCGGATTGGCTAAATAGAGAAAAAAAATTTCTTCTGTCCGTTGAATCGAGCCGAGTTAGAAAATCCAAAAAATAAATGCAAAAAAATTCTAAAAATTAAAAAACATCATCCGGGCTTCAATTCAGGACGAAACGGGTCAGGAATGGCCAAAAAATAGAGAACAAAAAAAATTTTCTTCCTGTCCGCTCGAACCCGAGCCGAGTTAGAAAATTCAAAACATAAATGCCAAAAAATTCTAAAAATTACAAAACATCATCCAGGCTTCATTTCAGGACGAAACGGGACAGGAAAAGCCGAAAAATAGAGAACAAAAAAAATTTCCTTCCTATCCGTTCGAATCCGAGCCGAGTTAGAAAATCCAAAAAATAAATGCAAAAAAATTCTAAAAATTAAAAAACATCATCCGGGCTTCAATTCAGGACGAAACGGGTCAGGAATGGCCTAAAAATAGAGAACAAAAAAAATTTCCTTCCTGTCCGCACGAACCCGAGCCGAGTTAGAAAATTCAAAAATAAATGCAAAAAAATTCTAAAAATTAAAAAACATCATCCAGGCTTCGTTTCAAAACGAGACGGGTCAGGAAAGGCGAAAAATAGAGAACAAAAAAAATTTCCTTCCTATCCGTTCGAACCCGAGCCGAGTTAGAAAATTCAAAACATAAATGCCAAAAAATTCGAAAAATTAAATAGCATCATCCAGGCTTCATTTCAAGACGAAACGGGACAGAAAAGGCCGAAAAATAGAGAACAAAAAAAATTTCCTTCCTATCCGTTCGAACCCGAGCCGAGTTAGAAAATTCAAAACATAAATGCCAAAAAATTCTAAAAATTACAAACATCATCCAGGCTTCATTTCAAGACGAAACGGGCAGGAAAAGCCGAA
>NW_022156144.1:0-1705 GCF_001633185.2 Quercus lobata
TTCGGCCTATCCTGACCCGTTTCATATTGAAATGAAGCCTGGATGATGTTTTTTAATTTTTAAAATTTTTTTGCATTTATTTTTGAATTTTCTAACTCGGGTCGGGTTCGAACGGATAGGAATGAAATTTTTTTTGTTCTCTATTTTTCAGCCTATCCTGACCCGTTTCGTCTTTGAATGAAGCCTAGATGATGTTTTTTAATTTTAACAATTTTTATGCATTTATTTTTGAATTTTTTTACTCGGGTCGGGTTCGAATGGATAGGAATGAAATTTTTTTTCTACTCTATTTTTCGGCCTATCCTGACCCGTTTCATATTGAAATGAAGCCTGGATGATGTTTTTTAATTTTTAAAATTTTTTTGCATTTCTTTTTTAATTTTCTAACTCGGGTCGGGTTCGAACGGATAGGAATGAAATTTTTTTTTTTCTCTATTTTTCAAGCCTATCCTGACCCGTTTCATATTGAAAATGAAGGCCTGATGATGTTTTAAATTTTAAATTTTTTTGCATTTCTTTTTTAATTTTCTAACTCGGGTCGGGTTCGAACGATTAGGAATGAAATTATTTTTGTTCTCCTATTTTTCAGCCTATCCTGACCCGTTCGTCTTTAAATGAAGCCTGGATGATGTTTTTTAAATTTTTAAAATTTTTATGCATTTATTTTTGAATTTTTTTACTCGGGTCGGGTTCGAACGGATAGGAAAAGAAATTTTTTTTCTTCTCTATTTTTCGGCCCAATCTGACCCGTTTCAATTGAAAATGAGCCTGGATGAATGTTTTTTTAATTTTTAAAATTTTTTTTGTGGCATTAAATTTTTGAATTTTCTAACTCGGGTCGGTTCGAAACGGATAGGAATGAATTTTTTTTGTTCTCTAATTTTCAGCCTATCCGAACCGTTCGTCTTTAAATGAAGCCCTGGAATGATGTTTTTTTAATTTTTTAAAATTTTTTATGCATTATTTTTTTGAATTTTCTAACTCGGGTCGGGTTCGAACGGATAGGAATGAAATTTTTTTTGTCCTCTATTTTCAGCCTATCCTGACCCGTTTCGTCTTTGAATGAAGCCTGGATGATGTTTTTTAATTTTAAAAATTTTTATGCATTTATTTTTGAATTTTTTTACTCGGGTCGGGTTCGAATGGATAGGAATGAAATTTTTTTTCTTCTCTATTTTTCGGCCTATCCTGACCCGTTTCCTATTGAAATGAAGCCTGGATGATGTTTTTTAATTTTTAAATTTTTTCCATTCATCTTTTGAATTTTCTAACTCGGGTCCGGGTTTCGTACGGATAGGAATGAAATTTTTTTCCATCTTTTTCGTCAGTTCTGAACCCGTTTCCTATTGAAATGAAGCCTGGATGATGTTTTTTAATTTTTAAAAATTTTTTTGCATTTATTTTTTAATTTTGTAACTCGGGTCGGGTTCGAACGGATAGGAATAAAATTTTTTTTCTTCTCTATTTTTCGGCCTATCCTGACCCGTTTCATTTTGAAATGTAGCCTGGATGATGTTTTTTAATTTTTAAAATTTTTTTGCATTTATTTTTTAATATTGTAACTCGGGTCGGGTTCGAACGGATAGGAATGAAATTTTTTTGCTTCTCTATTTTTCGGCCTATCCTGACCCGTTTCATCTTGAAATGAAGCTTGGATGATGTTTTTTAATTTTTAAAAATTTTTATGCATTTATTTTTGAATTTT
>NW_022156145.1:0-1704 GCF_001633185.2 Quercus lobata
TTTTTTTTGTTCTCTATTTAGTGTCCTTCCTGACCCGTTCAATCTTGATGATGCTGGATTATGTTTGTAATTTTTAGAATTTTTTTGCATTTATGTTTTGAATTTTCTAACTCGGCCTCGGGTCAAGCGGTACCAGGGGAAGGAAATGTTTTTTGTTCTCTCGATTTTTGGCCAATCTTGGGACCCGTTTTCGGTCCTGATTGAAAGCCTGGATGATGTTGTTTAATTTTAGAATTTTTTACATTGATTTTTGTGAATTTTTCTACTCGGGTCGGGTTCGAACGGATAGGAAGAAATTTTTTTTTATAATTTTAGGGCTTTCTGATTCCATTTCGTCTTGAAATGATGCCTGGATGTGTTTATTTATTTAGAATCTTTTTTTGCAGTTATGTTTTTGAATTTTCTTAACTCGCTCGGATTCTAACGATGGAGGAAATTTTTTTTGTTCACTATTTTCAGGCCTTGTCCTGACCGTTTTGTCTTGAAATGATGCCCTGGTGATGTTTTGTAATTTTTAGAATTTTTTTGCATTTATGTTTTTGATTTTCTACTCGGCTCGGGTTTCACGCGGAAGGAAGGAAATTTTTTTTGTTCTCTATTTTCAGGCCTTTCCTGACCCGTTTCGTCTTGAAATGATGCTTGGATGATGTTTTGTAATTTTTAGAATTTTTTTGCATTTATGTTTTGAATTTTCTAACTCGGCTCGGGTTCAAGCGGACAGGAAGGAAATTTTTTTTGTTCTCTATTTTTAGGCCAATCCTGACCCGTTTCGTCCCGAATTGAAGCCTGGATGATGTTTTTTAATTTTTAGAATTTTTTTGCATTTATTTTTTGAATTTTCTAACTCGGCTCGGATTTGAACGGATAGGAAGCAAATTTTTTTTCTCTCTATTTTTCGGCCTTTCCTACCCGTTTCGGTTTGAATGAAGCCTGATGATTGTTATTTTAATTTTTGAATTTTTTGCATTCTAATATTGAATTTTAACCTAAATCGGTCGGTTCGAACGGAAGGAAGGAAATTTTTTTTTGTTCACTATTTTTGTAGGCTTTCCTGAGTCCATTTCGCTGAAATGATGCCTGATGAGTTATTTAATTTTTAGATTTTTTGGCAAGTTATTTTTTGAATTTTTTCTAACTCGCTCGGGTTCGAGCGGAGGACAGGAAGGAAACTTTTTTTGTTCTCTATTTTTAGGCAATCCTGACCGGTGTCGTCTGAATGATGCTGGATGAGTTAAATTAATTTTTAGAGGATTTTTTGCAGTTATTCTTTTGAATTTTTCCTTAACTCGTCGATTCTACGGATAGGAAGCGTAGACTTTTTTATGTTCTCTATTTTTAAGGCCTTTCCTGACCCGTTTCGTCTGAAATGAATGCCTGGATGATGTTTTGTAATTTTTAGAATTTTTTGCATTTATGTTTTGAATTTTCTAACTCGGCTCGGGTTCGAGCGGACAGGAAGGAAATTTTTTTTGTTCTCTATTTTTAGGCCAATCCTGACCCGTTTCGTCCTGAATTGAAGCCTGGATGATGTTATTTAATTTTTAGAATTTTTTCGCAGTTATTTTTTGAATTTTCTAACTCGGCTCGGATTCGACGGATAGGAAGGAAATTTTTTTTTTCTCTATTTTTCGGCCTTTCCTGAACCGTTTCGTCCTGAAATGAAGCCAGGATGATGTTATTTAATTTTTAGAATTTTTTTGCATT
>NW_022156146.1:0-1696 GCF_001633185.2 Quercus lobata
AAAATACAAAAATAAACGCAAAAAAAATTTAAAAATTAAAAAACATCATTTAGGCATCATTTCAAGATGAAACAGGTCAGCACAGGCCGAAAAATCGAGAACAAAAATAATTTCCTTCCTACTCCGGTCGAACCCGGCCCGAGTTAGAAAGTTCGAAAATAAATGCAAAAAAATTTTAAAAATTCAAAAACATCATCCAGGCTTCATTTCAAGATGAAACGGGTCAGGACAGACCGAAAAATTGAGAACAAAAATAATTTCCTTCCTACCCGTTCGTACCCGGCCCGAGTTAGAAAATTCGAAAATAAATGCAAAAAAATTTTAAAAATTAAAAACATCATCCAGGCTTCATTTCAAGATGAAACGGGTCAGGACATACCGAAAAATTGAGAACAAAAATAATTTCCTTCGTACCCGTTCGAACGCGGGCCGAGTTAGAAAATTCGAAAATAAATGCAAAAAAATTTTAAAAATTAAAAAACATCATCCAGGCTTCATTTCAAGATGAAACGGGTCAGGACAGGCCGAAAAATTGAGAACAAAAATAAGTTCCTTCCTATCCGTTCGAACACGACCCGAGCTAGAAAATTCAAAAAATAAATGCAAAAAAATTTTAAAAATTAACAAACATCATCTAGGCTTCATTTCAAGTCAAAACGGGTCAGCATAGGCCGAAAAATCGAGACCAAAAAAAATTTCCTTCCTATCCGTTCGAACTCGACACGAGTTAGAAAATTCAAAAAATAAATGCAAAAAAATTCTAAAAATTACAAAACATCATCCAGGGTTCATTTCAAGACCATACGGGCCAGGATAGGCCGAAAAATAGAGAACAAAAATAATTTCCTTCCTACCCGTTCGAAACCGGACCGAGTTCGAAAATTCAAAAATAAATGTAAAAACTTTTAAAAAATTAAAAAACATCAATCCAGGCTCATTTCAAAGACGAAACGGGTCCAGGACATACGAAAAATTGAGAACCAAAATAATTTCCTTCGTACCCTTCGATACGACGCGGGCCGAGTTAAGAAATTCGAAATTAATGCAAAAAAATTCTAAAAATTAAACAGCATCATCCAGAGGTTCGATTTCAAGACGCATAAAGCGGGCCACGGGATAGCGCCCGAAAAAATAGAGAAAAAAATAATTTCTTCCTACCGTTCGAGGAACCGGCCCAGTCGAAATTCTAAAATAAATGCAATACAAATTTTAAAAAATTTAAAAACATCATACCAGGCTTCAGTTTCAAAGACCGAAACGGGTCAGGACAGGCCGAAAATTGAGAACAAAAATAATTTCCTACCCCTCCTCTCCGTTGAACCCACGACCCAGCTAGAAAATTCAAAAAATAAAATGCAAAAATTCTAAAAATTAAAAAACATCATCCAGGGTCATTTTCAAGACCACATAACGTGGCCAGGATAGGCCGGAAAATAGAGAACAAAAATAATTTCCTTCAAATCTGTTCGAACCCGGCCCGAGTTAGAAAATTCAAAAATAAATGCAAAAAAATTTTAAAAATTGAAAAACATCATCCAGGCTTCATTTCAAGACGAAACGGGTCAGGACAGACCGGAAAATAGAGAAAAAAAAAATTTCTTTCCCATCCGTTCGAACTCGGCCCAAGTTAGAAATTGAAAAATAAATGCAAACAAATTTTGAAAATTAAAAAAAACATCAACCAGGCTTCATTTCA
>NW_022156147.1:0-1690 GCF_001633185.2 Quercus lobata
CCGTTCATACTCGACCCGGGGGAGAAAATTCCGAAAAAAATAGTAAAAAAGTCAAAAATTTAAAAAACCGCTTCCCGGCATAATTTTTAGCCAAAACGGGATGATATAGGCCGCAAAAGAGAAAACAAAATTTTAGTCCCGAATTCCGTTCATACTCGACTCGGGCAAGAAAATTCCGAACAAAATAGTAAAAAAATCCAAAAAATTATAAAACCACTTCCCGGCATAATTTCTAGCCAAAACGGGATGAGATAGGCCGAAAAAGAGAAAACAAAATTTTAGTCCCGAATTCCGTTCATACTCGACCCGGGCAAGAAAATTCCGAAAAAAATAGTAAAAAAATTCAAAAAATTATAAAACCGCTTCCCGACATAATTTTTGGCCAAAACGGGATGAGATAGGCCGAAAAGTAGAAAACAAAATTTTAGTCCTGATTTCCGTTCATACTCGACCCGGGCAAAAAAATTCCGAAAAAAATAGTAAATAAACTCAAAAAATTATAAAACCGCTTCCTGGCATAATTTTTAGCCAAAACGGGATTAGAAAGGCCGAAGAAGAGAAAACAAAATTTTAGTCCCGAATTCCGTTGATACACGACCCGCGCAAGAAAATTCCGAAAAAAATAGTAAAAAAATTCAGAAAATAAAAAAATCGCTTCCCGGCATAATTTTTAGCCTAAACGGGATGATATAGGCCGAAAAAGAGAAAACAAAATTTTAGTCCCGAATTCCGTTCATACTCGACTCGGGCAAGAAATTTCCGAAAAAGAATAGTAAAAATTCAAAAATTATACAAACGCATCCCGACATAATTGTTTAGCCGAACGGATGATATCAGTCCGAAAAGAGAACAAAAGATTCCGAAAGAAAATAGGTTAAAAGAACTTTCAAAAAATTATAAAGACCGCTTCCCGACATATATTTTTTGTGCCAAAACGGGATGAGATAGCCGAAAAGGAGAAAACAAATTTTAGGTCCTATTTCCGTTCATACTCCGACCCGGGCAAAAGAAAATCCGGAAAAAATAGTTAAAAACTGCAAAAAAAGTTAATTAAAAAACCAGCTTCCGGATAATTTTTAGCACAACCACGGGATGAAGAAGGCCGAAGAAGAGAAAACGAAATTTTAGTCCTTTGAATCGTGTGATACACGACCCGGGCAAGAAAATTCGAAAAAAATAGTATAAAAAATTCAAAATTAATAAAAACCGCTGAACCCGGCAATAGATTTTTTTAGCCAAAACGGGATGAGATACGGCCGAAAAAGAGAAACACAAAAATTTTTTCCCGAATGTCTTTGGAACGCGACCCCGGGAAGAAAAATTCGAAAAAAAATAGTAAAAAAGTTTCAGAAAAATTGGTAAACCGATTCTCGGCGATAATTTTTAGCCAAAACGGGATGAGATAGGCCGAAAAAGAGAAGACAAAATTTTAGTCCCGAATTCCGTTCATACTCGACTCGGGCAAGAAAATTCCGAAAATAATAGTAAAAAAATTCAAAAAATTATAAAACCGCTTCCCGGCATAATTTCTAGACAAAACGGAATGAGATAGGCCGAAAAAGAGAAAACAAAATTTTAGTCCCGAATTCCGTTCATACTCGACCCTGGCAAGAAAATTCCGAAAAAAATAGTAAAAAAATTCAAAAAATTATAAAACCGCTTTCCGACATAATTTTTAGCCAAAACGGGA
>NW_022156148.1:0-1690 GCF_001633185.2 Quercus lobata
AGTCCGAGGACCATGCAAGACCTTGGTTCTGTCCAAGACTTACGCGATTTTTCTTTTGGTACTTGGTTTCCCCATAGGCTTGAGTCCGAGGACCATGCAAGACCTTGGTTCTGTCCAAGAGTTACGCGATTTTACTTTTCGTACTTGGTTTCCCCATAGGCTTGAGTCCGAGGACCATGCAAGACCTTGTTTCTGTCCAAGACTTACGCGATTTTTCTTTTTGTACTTGGTTTCCCCATAGGCTTGAGTCCGAGGACCATGCAAGACCTTGGCTCTGTCCAAGACTTACGAGATTATTTTTTGTGGTTTTGGTTTCCCCAACAGCTTGAGTCTGTGACCATGCAAGATCCTTGGGTTCTGTCCAAAGCTTTTGAATTTTTCATCTCTTGTACTTGGTTTCCCCATAGTTTGAGTCCGAGGACCATGCAAGACTTGGTTCTGTCCAAAGCTGTGAGATTTTTTTTTTGTGCTTGTTTTCCCCACAGGCTAAGTCCTGGACCAATGCAGACCTTGGTTTTCTGCCAAAGCTTTTGATTTTCATCTCTGTACTTGGTTTCCCCAATAGGTTTGAGTCCGAGGACCATGCAAGACCTTGGTTCTGTCCAAAGCTTGTGAGATTTGTTTTTTTTGTGTTTGGTTTCCCCACAGGCTTGAGTCCGTGGACCATGCAAGGCCTTGGTTCTGTCCAAAACTTTTGATTTTCATCTCTGGTACTTGGTTTCCCCATAGGTTTGAGTCCGAGGACCATGCAAGACCTTGGTTCTGTCCAAAGCTTGTGAGATTTGTTTTTTTTGTGCTTGGTTTCCCCACAGGCTTGAGTCCGTGGACCATGGCAAGACCTTTTGGTTCGTCCTAACAAGCTTTGATTTTTCATTCTCTTGTATCTTGGTTTCCGCCCATAGGTTTAGTCCGGAGACTCACTGCAAGACCTTGGTTCTGTCGCATAACTTACGAATTTTATTTTTTTGTGTTGGGTTCCCCACAGGCTTGAGTCCGTGGACCATCAAGACCTTGGTCTGTCCAAACTTTTGGGTTTTCATCTCTTGTACTTGGTTTCGCCCATAGGTTTGGAGTCCGAGGACATGCAGAGACTTGGTTCTGTCCAAAGCTTGTGAGATTTTATTTTTGTGCTTGGTTTTCCCTACGAGGGCTTGAGTCGTGGACCATGCAACACCTTGGTTCTTCCAAAGCTTTGGATTTTCATCTCTTGTACTTGGTTTCCCATTAGGTTTGAGTCGAGACCAGCAAGTCTGGTTCTGTCCAAAGCTTGTGAGATTTTTTTCGTGCTTGGTTTCCCCACCAGGCCTTTGAAAAATAGGGTCCCCCCTCCCCGCGTTGGGGGGGAAACCCCCCACCATGGCCAAAAGGACCCTTTTGGATAAGATACAAGCTTTTTGATTTTCATCTCTCTTGTCTTGGTTCCTAGGTTTGAGTCGCCGAGGACCATGGCCAAGACCTTGGTTCTGTTCCAAAGCTTGTGAGATTTTTTTTTTTTTGTGCTTGGTTTCCCCACAGGCTTGAGTCCGTGGACCATGCAAGACCTTGGTTCTGTCCAAAGCTTTTGATTTTCATCTCTTGTACTTGGTTTCCCCATTGGTTTGAGTCCGAGGACCATGCAAGACCTTGGTTCTGTCCAAAGCTTGTGAGATTTGTTTTTTTTTTGTGCTTGGTTTCCCCACAGGCTTGAGTC
>NW_022156149.1:0-1688 GCF_001633185.2 Quercus lobata
TTTTTGAATTTTTTAACTATTGTTTTCGGAATTTTCTAGCCCGGGTCGAGTATGAACGGAATTCGGGACTAAAATTTTGTGCTCACTTTTTCAGCCTACCTCATCCCGTTTTTGCTAAAAATAATGTAGGGAAGAGGTTTTACAATTTTTTGAATCTTTTTACTATTTTTCTCGGAATTTTCTTGCACTTGTCGAGTATGAACGGAATTCGGGACTAAAATTTTGTTTTCTTTTTTTGGGCCCATCTCATCCCGTTTTGGATAAAAATAATGCGAGAAAGAGCTTTTATAATTTTTTGAATTTTTTTACTATTTTTTTCGGAATTTTCTTGCCCGGGTCGTGTATAAACGGAATTCGGGACTAAAATTTTGTGGTCACTTTTTCAGCCTACCTCATCCCGTTTTTGCTAAAAATAATGTCGGGAAGAGGTTTTATAATTTTTTGAATCTTTTTACTATTTTTCTCTGAATTTTCTTGCCCTTGTCGAGTATGAACGGAATTCGGGACTAAAATTTATTTTTCTTCTTTTCCGCCCATCTCATCCCGTTTTAGATGAAAATAATGCCAGAAAGAGGTTTTATAATTTTTTGAATTTTTTAACTATTTTTTTCGGAATTTTCTAGCCCGAGTCGTGTATGAACGGAATTCGGGACTAAAATTTTTTGCCCACTTTTTCAGCCTACCTCATCCCGTTTTTGCTAAAAATAATGTCGGGAAGAGGTTTTATAATTTTTTGAATCTTTTTACTATTATATGTCTCGGCAATATTCTTGCCCGTGTCGAGTAGTGAACGGAATTCGGCACTAAAAATTTGTTTTTGCTTTTTTTTCGTCCCATCGTGATCCCGTTATTGATAAAAATAATGCCCAGAAAGAGGTTTTATAATTTTTGAATGTTTTAACTATTTGTTCGGTGGAATTTCTAGCCCGGGTCGAGTATAACCGGAATTCGGGACTAAAATTTTGTGGGTACCGTTTTTCAGCCTACCTCATCCGTTTTTGCTAAAAGATAATGTCGGCGTAAGAGGTTTTTAATAATGTTTTTGAATCTGTTGTAACTATTTTTCTCCTGAATTTTCCTTGCCTTGTCGGGTATGAACGGAATTCGGGGACTGAAGAATTTATTTGTTCTGCTTTTCCGCCATCTCAATCCCGTTTTAGATAATATATAGATCAGAAGAGGTGTTGTGGAATCTTTTGTGAAATTTTTTTAGCACGAAGTTTTTTGTTCGGGGAATTTCTTGCCGCGGTCGTGTTAACGGAAATTCGGGTGCCCGTGCGGTTGGACGTGTGCGTGGTGGGTGTCGCATGTGTGCGCGGTGTTGTGGGGGCTCAGTGGCCGGTTCGTGGTTGGTATTGGTGCGCGAGGCTGCATGTGTTGATGATTTGTGCCAGGGCGACTAAAATTTTGTTTTCTCTTTTTCGCCCTATCTCGTCCCATTTCGGCTAAAAATAATGTCGGGAAGCGGTTTTATAATTTTTTGAATTTTTTTACTATTTTTTTCGGAATTTTTTTTCCCGGGTCTAGTATGAACGGAATTCGGGACTAAAATTTTGTGTTCAATTTGTCGGCCAATCTCGTCCCGTTTTGGCTAAAAATAATGCCGGGAGGAGGTTTAATAATTTTTTGAATTTTTTTACTATTTTTGTCGGAATTTTCTTTCCCGGGTCGTGTATGAACGGAATTCG
>NW_022156150.1:0-1687 GCF_001633185.2 Quercus lobata
TTGCAATGGTCCACGGACTCAAGCCTATGGGGAAACCAAGTACATAAAAAGAAATCTTATAAGTTTTGGACAGAACCAAGGCCTTGCATGGTCCACGGACTCAAGCCTACGGGGAAACCAAGTACATAAAAGAAATCTTATAAGTTTTGGACAGAACCAAGGCCTTGCATGGTCCACGGACTCAAGCCTACGGGGAAACCAAGTACATAAAGGAAATCTTATAAATTTTGGACAGAACCAAGGCCTTGCATGGTCCTCGGACTCAAGCCTAGGGGGAAACCAAGTACATAAAAGAAATCTTACAAGTTTTGGACAGAACCAGGGCCTTGCATGGTCCACGGACTCAAGCCTATGGAAACCAAGTACATAAAAGAAAATCTTACTAATTTTGGACAGACCAAGGCCTTGCATGGTTCCACGGATCTCAAGCGCTATGGGGAAACCAAGTAACATAAAAGAAATCTTATAAGTTTTGGACAGAACCAGGCCTTGCATGGTCTCGGACTCAAGCCCTATCGGGAAAACCAAGTCATAAAAGAAATCTTACAAGTTTTGGACCAGAACAAAGGCTTGTATGGTTCCACGTACTCAAAGCTATTGGGGAAACCAAGTACATAAAAGAAATCTTAGAAGTTTTGGACAGAACCAAGGCCTTGCATGGTCCACGGACTCAAGCCTATGGGGAAACCAAGTACATAAAAGAAATCTTATAAGTTTTGGACAGAACCAATGCCTTGCATGGTCCTCGGACTCAAGCCTATGGGGAAACCAAGTACATAAAAGAAATCTTATAATTTTTGGACAGAACCAAGGCCTTGCATGGTCCTCGGACTCAAGCCTATGGGGAAACCAAGTACATAAAAGAAATCTTAGAAGTTTTGGACAGAACCAAGGCCTTGCATGGTCCTCGGACTCAAGCTTATGGGAAACCAAGTATTCATTGTAAAAGAAAATCTTATAAGTTTTGCTGGACAGAACCAAATGACTTGTCATGTCCATCGACTCAAGTGCCTGATGGGCAAACACCAAAGTACATAAAGATGTAAAAGCTTACAATTTTGGACAGAACCAAGGCCTTGCATGGTTCCACGGACTCAAGCCTATGGCGAAACCAAGCTATCATTAAAAGAACAAGAAATCGTATAAATGTTTTGGACATAAACGCAACGCCTGCATGTCCTCGGACTCAAGCTATGGGCGCGAAACTCCATTAGTACATTTGAAAAGACAATCCTGACATGTTTGACAAAACCAATCCTTGCATGTGCACACGGACCTCGAAGCCTATGGGTGAATAACCATCAGTATACACTTAAAAATGAAATCTCTAACAAAAGTTTTGACAGATGAATCCGAATGGTCTTTTGGCCATGGTCCCGGACTCAACGCCTTGGCGCGTTGAAATTCCAAGTACATAAAAAAAATCTTACAAGTTTTGGACAGAACCAAGGCCTTGCATGGTCCTCGGACTCAAGCCTATGGGGAAACCAAGTACATAAGAAAAATCTTACAAGTTTTGGACAGAACCAAGGCCTTGCATGGTCCTCGGACTCAAGCCTATGGGGAAACCAAGTACATAAAAAAAATCTTACAAGTTTTGGACAGAACCAAGGCCTTGCATGGTCCTCGGACTCAAGCCTATGGGGAAACCAAGTACATAAGAAAAATCTTACAAGTTTTGAACAGA
>NW_022156151.1:0-1681 GCF_001633185.2 Quercus lobata
TTCTCTATTTTTCAGCCTATCCTGAATCGTTTCGTCTTTAAATGAAGCCTGGATGATGTTTTTTAATTTTTAAAATTTTTATGCATTTATTTTTGAATTTTTTTACTCGGGTCGGGTTCGAACGGATACGAATGAAATTTTTTTTGTTCTCTATTTTTCAGCCTATCCTGAATCGTTTCGTCTTGAAATGAAGCCTGGATGATGTTTTTTCATTTTTAAAATTTTTTTGCATTTATTTTTGAATTTCCTAACTCGGGTCGGGTTCGAACGGATAGGAAGGAAATTTTTTTTGTTCTCTATTTTTCGGCTTTTCCTGGCCCGTTTCATACTGAAATGAAGCCTGGATGATGTTTTTAAATTTTTACAATTTTTTTGCAATTCTTTTTGAATTTTCTAACTCGGGTCGGGTTCGAACGGTTAGGAATGAAATTATTTTAGTTCTTTATTTTTTGGCCTGTCCTAACCCGTTTCATCTTAAAATGAAGCCTGGATAATGTTTTTTAATTTTTAAAATTTTTTTGCATTTATTTTTGAATTTTTTAACTCGGGTCGGGTTCAAACGGATAAGAATGAAATTTTTTTTCTTCTCTATATTTCGGCCTGTCCTGACCCGTTTCATATTGAAATGAAGCCTGGATGATGTTTTTTAGTTTTTAAAATTTTTTCAATTCTTTTTGAATTTTCTAACTCGGGTCGGGTTCGAACGCTTAGGATGAAATTAATTTTTGTTCCTATTTTGGCAGCCGTCCTGACGTTTGCGTCTTGAAATAAGCTGGATGATTGTTTTTTCAGTTTTAATATTTTTTTGCATTCATTTTTGAATTTCTAGCTCGGGTCGGGTTCGAACGAATAGGAATGAAATTTTTTTTGTTCTCTATTTTTCCAGCCTGCCTGACCGTTTGTAATTTAAATGATAGCCCTGGAATGATGTTTTATAATTTTTTAAAATTTTTTGCATTTATTTTTGAAGTTTTTACTCGGGTCGGGTTCGAACCGATAATAAAATCAAAAATAAAAGACAAGGCATAACTAATAATATTAAAAATAATAAATTAATATAACAAGAATAGCATTAAGTAGAGAAATACAAAAAATAATAGAATAAAATATAAACCATATATACCTACTAAAAGAGATATATAAGCATTAAATATAAATATAATAAAGAAATAGTCAACAATTAATATTATATACCAACTAAATGATAAATAAAAAATCATATACTAATAAGGAATGAAATTTTTTATTTCTCTAATTTTTCGGCCTGTCCTGACCCCTTCGTCTTGAAAGTAGCCTGGAAAATTGTTTTTAATTTTTAAAATTTTTTTGCATTTATTTTTGAATTTTTTAACTCGGGTCGGGTTCGAACCGATAGGAATGAAATTTTTTATTTTCTCTATTTTTCGGCCTGTCCTGACCCCTTTCGTCTTGAAATGTAGCCTGGATATTGTTTTTTAATTTTTTAAATTTTTTTGCAATTCTTTTTGAATTTTCTAACTCGGGTCGGGTTCGAACGGTTAGGAATGAAATTACGTTTCTTCTCTATTTTGCAGCATGTCCTGACCCGTTTCGTCTTGAAATGAAGCCTGGATAATGATTTTTAATTTTTAAATTTTTATGCATTTATTTTTGAATTTTTTAACTCGGGTCGGGTTCGAACGGATAGGAATGAAATTTTTTT
>NW_022156152.1:0-1680 GCF_001633185.2 Quercus lobata
GTGAACTAAGGTAACCGTTTAGACAGTAATTTTTATACGGTATTGAATTTATAGGCGCGTCCAGAATGTTTTAGAAAGTACTCAGTCGGTGCTTCAATTAGAACACAAATTTGTATTTCTTTCGAAGTAAATCGTGAGAGTTATTGTCATTTGAATATGTTCCACCGATTTACCCGAAAGACGAATTCCAATTACGTGCCGATGGCAGTGCATAAAAATGGATGTCTAACGATTCGCACAGGAATTTGGCTTGGAAATATTTTTCCTAAATCGTGAGATCAATAATCTTGAAATCAAATTTTGAGTAAACAAATCGTTAGTGGCTGGTTTTTCACGAGACATAATCACTTAGAAAATGTGTTGAAAAGTGACCTTCGGACACCGTTTCGACAATAAGTTTTGTACGGCAAGGAATTTGTGGACGCCGTCTGAATGGTTCAAAAGAACACATTATAAGCGCTTGAATTTGACACAAATTGTGTATTTTGTGATTGAAACACGGGATTTATTAACGATTTGACATCAGTTCACCAAGTTACCCGAATACGCGATTCCAATTATTCCGGACGGAAGTTGTAAAGAATGGAATTGCTAACGATTGCACAACGAATTTCAATTGGAAATATTTTTTCCTATTTCGCGAGATTAGATCTAGAATTCAAAATTTTGGGTAAAAAATACGTTGGTGCTTTTAATTCACGACAACGTAATTCTCTTAGAAAAATGTGTTGAACATCTGACCTTTTTCTCTGTTTCGACAATAACTTTTGAACGGTAAGGACTTTTAAGACGCGGCCTAAATGTTTACGAAAGTACACATTCAGATCTTGAATTTGAACACAAATTTTGTATTTTTTAGAATGAAATCAGGATTTTCTTGTCATTTGAATCTGTTCCACTGTAAAAATGGAAGTTTAATAATTCGCACTTGAATTTGGATTGGAAATATTTTTCCTACGTCGCTAGATCAATAATCTTGAAATCAAATTTTGAGTGAACGAAGGAAACCGTTTAGACAGTAACTTTTATACGGTATTGAATTTATAGACGCGTCCAGAATGTTTTTGAAAGTACTCAGTCGGTGCTTCAATTCGAACACAAATTTGTATTTTTTTCGAAGTAAATCGTGAGGTTATTGGCATTGAATATGTTCCACGATTACCCGAAAGGACGAATTCCAAAATTACGTCCGGAGGGTGCCATCAAAACTGGTTCTAACCGATTCGCAGCAGGAATTTGGCCGTGGAAATATTGTTTCGCTGAATCTGTGAGATCGAGATAATCCAGAAAGCAGAATTTTTGAGTGAGACTATAGGTAACGTTTAGACAGTAACTTTTATACGGTAGTTGAGATTTATGACGCGTCCAGAATGTTTTAGAAAGTACTCAGTCGGTGCTTCAATTCGAACACAAATTTTTATTTTTTTCGAAGTAAATAGCGAGAGTTAATGTCATTTGAATATGTTCCACCGATTTACCCGAAAGACGAGTTCCAATTACGTGCCGATGGCGGTGCATAAAAATGGATGTCTAACGATTCGCACAGGAATTTGGCCAGGAAATATTTTTCCTGAATCGTGAGATCAATAATCTTGAAATCAAAATTTGAGTGAACTAAGGTAACCATTTAGACAGTAACTTTTATACGGTATTGAATTTATAGACGCGTCCAGAATGTTT
>NW_022156153.1:0-1676 GCF_001633185.2 Quercus lobata
TTTCCCCATATGCTTGAGTCCGAGGACCATGCAAGGCCTTGGTTCTGTCCAAAACTTATAATTTTTCTTTTTTGTACTTGGTTTCCCCATAGGCTTGAGTCCAAGGACCATGCAAGGCCTTGGTTCTATCCAAAACTTGTAATTTTTCTTTTTTGTACTTGGTTTCCCCATAGGCTTGAGTCCGAAGACCATACAAGGCCTTGGTTCTGTCCAAAACTTGTAAGATTTCCTTTTTGTACTTCGTTTCCCCATAGGCTTAAGTCCGAGGACCGTGCAAGGCCTTGGTTCTGCCCAAAACTTGTAATTTTTCTTTTTTGTACTTGCTTTCCCCATAGGCTTGAGTCCAAAGACCATGCAAGGCCTTGGTTCTGTCCAAGAGTTACGCATCATCCAAGTATAACTAGATTTTACTCTTTCGTAAACTGGTTCCCAAGGCTTGAGTCCCGAGGACCATGCAAAGAACCTTAATGTTTCTGTCAAATGACTTACAGCGAATTTTTCCTTTTGTACTTGGTTTCCCCATTAGGCTTAGTCGGAGGACCATGCAAGACCTTGGTTCTGTCCAAGACTTACGCGATTTTTCTTTTTGTACTTGGTTTCCCCATAGGCTTGAGTCCGAGGACCATGTAAGACCTTGGTTCTGTCCAAGACTTACGCGATTTTTCTTTTTGTACTTGGTTTCCGTATAGGCTTGAGTCCGAGGACCATCCAAGACCTTGGTTCTGTCCAAGACTTACGCGATTTTTCTTTTTGTACTTGGTTTCCCCATAGGCTTGAGTCCGAGGAACATGCAAGACCTTGGTTCTGTCCAATACTTACGCGATTTTTCTTTTCGTACTTGGTTTTCCCATAGGCTTGAGTCCTAGAACCATGCAAGACCTTGGTTCTGTCCAAGACTTACGCGATTTTACTTTTCGTACTTGGTTTCCCCATAGGCTTGAGTCCGAGGACCATGCAAGACCTTGGTTCTGTCCAAGATGTTTAACGCGATTTTATTTTTCACGTACTGGTTTTCCCCATAAGGCTTGAGTCCTGAAGGAACCACATGCAAGACCTTGGTTCTTGTCCAAGACTTACGCGAATTTTACTATTTCGTTTTCACTTGGTTTCCCATAGGCTTGAGTCCGAGGACGCATGCAGAACCTTGTTTCTGTCCAAGATTACGCAATTTTTTTGGTAACTTGGTTTTGCCACCCATACTTGATCCGAGACATGCAAAGACCTTGAGTTCTGTCCAAGAGTTACGCGATTTTAACTTTTCGTATTTCTTGGTTTCCCCATGGCTTGAGTCCGAGGACCATGACAAGACCTCTTGTTGTCTGTCCAAGACTTACGCGTTTATTCTTTTGATACTTGGTTTCCCCATAGGCTTGAGTCCGAGGACCATGCAAGACCTTGGTTCTGTCCAAGAGTTACGCGATTTTACTTTTCGTACTTGGTTTCCCCATAGGCTTGAGTCCGAGGACCATGCAAGACTTTGTTTCTGTCCAAGACTTACGCGATTTTTCTTTTTGTACTTGGTTTCCCCATAGGCTTGAGTCCGAGGACCATGCAAGACCTTGGTTCTGTCCAAGACTTACGCGATTTTTCTGTTTGTACTTGGTTTCCCCATAGGCTTGAGTCCGAGGACCATCCAAGACCTTGGTTCTGTCCAAGACTTACGCGATTTTTCTTTT
>NW_022156154.1:0-1674 GCF_001633185.2 Quercus lobata
TATAAAACCTCTTCTCGGCATTATTTTTAGCCAAAACGGGATGAGATAGGCCCAAAAAGTGGAAACAAAATTTTAGTCCCGAATTCCGTCCATACTCGACCCGGGAAAAAAAATCCGAAAAATATAGTAAAAAAATTCAAAAAATTATAAAACCTAATCCCGGCATTATTTTTAGCAAAAACGGGATGAGATATACCGAAAAAGAGAAAACAAAATTTTAGTTCCGAATTCCGTTCATACTCGACCCGGGCAAGAAAATTCCGAAAGAAATAGTAAAAAAATTCAAAAAATTATAAAACCGCTTACCGGTATTATTTTTAGCCAAAACGGGATGAGATAGGCCGAAAAAGAAAAAAACAATTTTAGTCCCGAATTCCGTTCACACTCGACCCGGGCAAAAAAATTTCGAAAAAAATAGTAAAAAAATTCAAAAAATTATAAAATCTCTTCCTGGCATTATTTCTAGCCAAAGAGGGATAGGATAGGCCGAAAAAGCCAAAAAAAAATTTTGTCCCGAATTACGTTCATACTCGACCCGGGCAAGAAAATTCCGAAAAAAATATAAAAAATTTCAAAAAATTATAAAACCTCTTCTCCGGGACTATTCTAGCCAACGGATGAGATAGGCCAAAAAGTGACAACAAGAAATTTAGCGCCGAATTTCCGTCAATACTCGATCCTGGGAAAAAAAAAATTCGAAAAAAAATAGTAAAAAAATTCAAAAAATTTATAAAACGCTCATCCCGGCATTAATTTTTAGCAAAAACGGGATGAGGATATAACGCGCAAAAAGGAAACAAAATTAGTTTCCGAATCCGTTCATACTCGCCCCGGGCAAGAAAATCCGAAAGAATGTAATAAATTCAAAAAATATAAACTCATCTTCGGCCAAAAATTAAATTTTTAGCAAAAACGGGATGAATAATGCCGAAAAAGAGAAAACAAAATTTTAATCCCGAATCCGTTCATATCGACCCCGGGCCCCCCCCCAACTGAAAATTCCGAAAAAAATAGTAAAAAAAATTCAAAAAATTAATAAAACCTCTTTCTGGCATTATTTTTAAGCCAAACGGGATGAATAGGGCCGAAAAAGACAAAAAAAAAAATTAGTCCCGAATTCCGTTCATACTCGACCCGGCAAGAAAATTCCGAAAAATTAGTAAAAATTCAAAAAAATTAATACAACCCTTCCCGCTTATTTTTTAGCCATAAGGGATGAGATAGCCAAAAAAGTGAAAACAAATTTTAGCACCGAATTTCCGTTCAATATCGACCCGGCAAAGAATTTCCGAAAAAATATTAAAAATTATAAAACCGCTTACCGGTATTATTTTTAGCCAAAACGGGATGAGATAGGCCGAAAAAGAAAAAAACAATTTTAGTCCCGAATTCCGTTCACACTCGACCCGGGCAAAAAAATTTCGAAAAAAATAGTAAAAAAATTCAAAAAATTATAAAATCTCTTCCTGGCATTATTTTTAGCCAAAGAGGGATGGGATAGGCCGAAAAAGCCAAAAAAAAAAATTTTGCCTTGGCTTCCGTTCATACTCGACCCGGGCAAGAAAATTTCGAAAAAAATATTAAAAAATTTCAAAAAATTATAAAACCTCTTCCCGGGACTATTTCTAGCCAAAACGGGATGAGATAGGCCAAAAAAGTGGAAACAAAATTTTA
>NW_022156155.1:0-1673 GCF_001633185.2 Quercus lobata
GCCCGGGTCGAGTATGAACGAAATTCGGGACTAAAATTTTGTTTTCACTTTTTTGGCCTATATCTTCCCGTTTTGGCTAAAAATAATCCCGGGAATACGTTTTATAATTTTTTGAGTTTTTTTACTATTGTTTTCGGAATTTATTGCCCGGGTCGAGTATGAACGGAATTCGGAAATAAAATTTTGTTTTCACTTTTTCGGCCTATCTCATCCCGTTTTTGATAAAAATAATACCGGGAAGAGGTTTTATAATTTTGAATTTTATACTATTTAATCGGATTTTCTTTCCCGGGATCGATATGAACGGAATTTGGGACTGAAATTTTGTTTCACTTTGTCGCGTATTCTTCCCGTTTTGGCTGAATTAATGCCGGAATATGTTTATATATTTTTTGAATTTTTTACCAATTGTTTTCGGAATTTCTTGCCCGGGTCGAGTATGAACGGAATTCGGGACTAAAATTTTGTTTTCACTTTTTTGGCCTATATCTTCCCGTTTTGGCTAAAAATAATCCCGGGAATACGTTTTATAATTTTTTGAGTTTTTTTACTATTGTTTTCGGAATTTATTGCACGGGTCGAGTATGAACGGAATTCGGAAATAAAATTTTGTTTTCACTTTTTCGGCCTATCTCATCCCGTTATTGATAAAAATAATACCGGGAAGAGGTTTTATAATTTTTTGAATTTTTATACTATTTTATTCGGAATTTTCTTTCCCGGGTCGAGTATGAACGGAATTTGGGACTGAAATTTTATTTTCACTTTTTCGGCGTATATCTTCCCCTTTTGGCTTGAAATAATGCCGGGAATATGTTTTATAATTTTTTGCATTTTTTTACAATTGTTTTCGGAATTTTCTTGCCCGGGTAGAGTATGAACGGAATTCGGGACTAAAATTTTGTTTTCACTTTTTCGGCCTATATCTTCCCGTTTTGGCTAAAAATAATGCCGGGAATAGGTTTTATAACTTTTTGAATTTTTTACTATTGTTTTCGAATTTCTGCCCGGGTCGAGTATGAACGGAATTCGGATAAAATTTTTTTTTCACTTTTCTTTTTCGCCTATCTCACCCGTTGGCTAGAATAATGCCGAGAATTAGGTTTTTATAATTTTTGAATTTTTTTTCCTATGTTTCGAATTTTTTGCCGGTGTCGAGTATGAACGGATTCGGACTAAAAATATTATTTTCATTTTTCGGCCTATCTCATCCCGTTTTGGCTAAATATAATGTCGGAAGAGGGTTTTAAAATTTTTCGAATTATTTTACAATTTTTTTTCTGAGAATTTTCTTAGCCTGATCGAGTATGATACGGTAATTTGGGACTAAAAGGTGTTTGTATATATTTTGGGCCCTATATCTCTCGTTTTGGTTAAAAATAATGCCGGGAAGAAGGTTTTATAATTTTTTGAAATTTTTTTTTTCTATTTTTTTTTTGGAATTTTCTTTCCCGGATCGAGTATGAACGAAATTCGGGACTAAATTTTTTTTTTTTCTCTTTATTGGCCTATCTCATTCTGTTTTGGCTAAAAATAATGCCGGAAAAGGCTTTTTTAATTTTCTGAATTTTTTTTGCTATTTTTTCCAGAACTTTCTTACCCTGGTCGAGTATGATCGGAATTCGAGACTAAAATTTTTTTTTTTCTCTTTCTCGACCTATCTCATCCTGTTT
>NW_022156156.1:0-1673 GCF_001633185.2 Quercus lobata
AAGAAATATTAAAAAAATTCAAAAAATTATAAAACCTCTTCTCGGCATTATTTTTAGCCAAAACGGGATGAGATAGGTCGAAAAAGTGAAATCAAAATTTTAGTCCCGAATTCCGTTCATAGACGACCCCGGCAAGAAAATTCCGAAAAAAATAGTAAAAAAATTCAAAAAATTATAAAACCTCTTCCCGGCATTATTTTTAGCTAAAAAACGAGGAGATATGCCGGAAAAGAGAAAACAAAATTTTAGTTCCGAATCCGTTCATACTCGGACGCCGGGCAAGAAATTTCGAAAGAATAGTTAAAAAAATTCAAAAAAATTATAAACCTTTCTCGGCATTATTTTAGCCAAAAAAACGGGATAATAGGTCGAAAAAGTGGAAAATCAAAAATGTTTAGTCTCGACATTCCGTTCATACTCGACCCTGACCGAAGAAATTCCGAAAAAAAAATAGTAAAAAATATTCAAAAAATTTTTAAAACCTCATCCCCGGCATATTTTTAGCAAAAAACGGGGATGAGATATGCCGGAAAAGAGGAAAACAAAATTTAGTCGCCGATCCGTTCATACTCGACGCCTAAAAAATTCCGAAAAAAAAAAGTAAAAAAAATTCAAAAATTGTAAAAAACCTATCGCTCGGCATTATTTTAGCAAAAAACGGGATAGATATGGCCGAAAAAGAGAAAACAAAACTTTAGTCGCCGAATTTTCGTTCATTACTCACCCGGGCAAGAAAATTCCGAAAAAAATAGTAAAAAAATTCAAAAAATTATAAAACCTCTTCCCGGCATTATTTCTAGCCAAAACGGGATGAGATATGCCGAAAAAGAGAAAACAAAATTTTAGTCCCGAATTCCGTTCATACTCGACCCGGGAAAAAAAATTCCGAAAAAAATAGTAAAAAAATTCAAAAAATTGTAAAACCTATTCTCGGCATTAATTTTAGCGAAAACGGGATGAGATATGCGGAAAAAGAGAAAACAAAATTTTAGTTCCGAATTCCGTTCATACTCGACCCGGGCAAGAAAATTCCGAAAGAAATAGTAAAAAAATTCAAAAAATTATAAAACCTCTTCTCGGCATTATTTTTAGCCAAAACGGGATGAGATAGGTCGAAAAAGTAAAATCAAAATTTTAGTCCCGAATTCCGTTCATACACGACCCCGGCAAGAAAATTCCGAAAAAAATAGTAAAAAAATTCAAAAAATTATAAAACCTCTTCTCGGCATTATTTTTAGCCAAAACGGGATGAGATAGGTCGAAAAAGTGAAAATCAAAATTTTAGTCCCGAATTCCGTTCATACACGACCCCGGCAAGAAAATTCCGAAAAAAATAGTAAAAAAATTCAAAAAATTATAAAACCTCTTCCCGGCATTATTTTTAGCAAAAACGGGTTGAGATATGCCGAAAAAGAGAAAACAAAATTTTAGTTCCGAATTCCGTTCATACTCGACCCGGGCAAGAAAATTTCGAAAGAAATAGTAAGAAAATTCAAAAAATTATAATACCTCTTCTCGGCATTATTTTTAGCCAAAACGGGATGAGATAGGTCGAAAAAGTGAAATAAAAATTTTAGTCTCGAATTCCGTTCATACTCGACCCGGGCAAGAAAATTCCGAAAAAAATAGTAAAAAAATTCAAAAAATTATAAAACCTCTTCCCGGCATTATTT
>NW_022156157.1:0-1670 GCF_001633185.2 Quercus lobata
ATTTTTTTATTTTTTGAATTTTTTTACTATTTTTTTCGGAATTTTCTTGCCCGGGTCGTGTATCAACGGAATTCGGGACTAAAATTTTGTTTTCTCTTCTTCGGCCTTTCTAATCCCGTTTTGGCTAAAAATTATGCCAGGAAGCGGTTTTATAATTTTTTGAGTTTATTTACTATTTTTTTCGGAATTTTTTTGCCCGGGTCGAGTATGAACGGAAATCAGGACTAAAATTTTGTTTTCTACTTTTCGGCCTATCTCATCCCGTTTTGGCCAAAAATTATGTCGGGAAGCGGTTTTATAATTTTTTGAATTTTTTTCTAACTATTAGACCTTGTTATTCGGAATTTATATCTTGCCCGAGCTCAACTATGAAACACGGACATTCGGACTATGACTAAGAATTTTGTTTTCCCTCTTATCTTTTCGGCTAATCTCATCCCGATTTTGCTAAGAATTAATCCTGACCACTGGGAAAGTGGATTTCATACATTTTATAATGAGATTTTGTATATATCCACTATTAATTTGTAATCGGAGCATTCCATAGAATAAAGCAACTCCCATTTTTCTTGCCGCGAGTTCGAGTATACCGAAAAGCTGAATTCGGGCATCTCAATTTTGTATCTTTCGATCGTATTTTGCGGCTAATATCCATACACAAATCAATCTACTGTTTTTGGCTAAAAATTATGCCGGGAAGCGGTTTTTTAAATTTTTGAATTTTTTTAATATTTTTTTCGGAATTTTCTCCCCCGGGTCGAGTATAAACGGAATTCGGGACTAAAATTTTGTTTTCTCTTTTTCAGCCTATATCATCCCGTTTTGGGTAAAAATTATGTCGGGATGCGATTTTATAATTTTTTGAATTTTTTTACTATTTTTATCGGAATTTTCTAGCCCGGGTCGAGTATGACCGGAATTCGGGACTAAAATTTTGATTTCACTTTTTCGACCAATCTCATCCCGTTTTGGCTAAAAATAATGCCGAGAAGGGGTTTTATAATTTTTGTAATTTTTTTACTATTTTTTTCGGAATTTTCTTGCCCGTGTCGAGTATGAACCGAATTCGGCACTAAAATTTTTTTTCTCTTTTTCGGCATATCTCATCCCGTTTTCGCTAAAAATAATGCCGGGAAGTGGTTTTATAATTTTTTGAACTTTTTTACTTTTTTTTTCGGATTTTCTTGCCGGGGTCGTGTATGAACGGAATTCGGGACTAAAATTTTGATTTCACGTTTTTGGCCTATCTCATCCCTTTTTGGCTAAAAATAATGCCGAGAAGAGGTTTCAAAATTTTTTGAAATTTTTTTACTATTTTTTTCGGAATTTTCCCGTCGGGTCGAGTAGAAACGGTAAATTCGGAAATTAAATTTTTGTTCTCTTCTTCGGCCCTTTCTATCCGTTTTTGGCTACATTATGCGGGAAGCGTTTTATAATTTTTTGAATTTTTTTACTATATTTTTCGGATTTTTTTTCCCGGGTCGAGTATGAACGGAATTCGGGACTAAAATTTTGTTTCCACTTTTTTGGCCTATCTCATCCCGTTTTGGCTAGAAATAGTCCCGGGAAGAGGTTTTATAATTTTTTGAATTTTTTTAATATTTTTTTCGAATTTTCTTGCCCGGGTCGAGTATGAACGGAATTCGGGACTAAAATTTTAATTTCTCTTT
>NW_022156158.1:0-1670 GCF_001633185.2 Quercus lobata
AAAGTAAAATCGCTTAAGTCTTGGACAGAACCAAGGTCTTGCATGGTCCTCGGACTCAAGCCTATGGGGAAACCAAGTACAAAAAGAAAAATCGCGTAAGTCTTGGACAGAACCAAGGTCTTGCATGGTCCTCGGACTCAAGCCTATGGGGAAACCAAGTACAAAAAGAAAAATCGCGTAAGTCTTGGACAGAAACAAGGTCTTGCATGGTCCTCGGACTCAAGCATATGGGGAAACCAAGTACGAAAAGTAAAAATTCCCCACATCGGCGTAATCTTGGACGAACAAGGTCTTGCATCGGTCTCTTTGGACTTCAAGCCTATGGGGAACACCAAGTACAAAGAAAAATCGGCAGTAAGTCTTGGACAGGACAATGGTCTTGCATGGTCTCACGTCACTTAAGCCTATGGGCGAAGACAAGTAAAAAAGAAATCGCGTATAGTCTTGAAGACAGAACCAAGGTCTTGCATGGTCCTAAGGACTCAAGCCTATGGGAAAACTCAAGTACGAAAAGAAAATCGCGGTAAGTTTTGGACAAACCAAGGTCTTGCATGGTCCTCAAGGACTCAGCCTATGGGGAAAAACTAAGTACAAGAAAAGAAAAACGCGTAAGTCTATGGTACAATACACGCAAGGTCTTGCATGGTCCTTCGGACTCAACCTATGGGGAAACAAGTTACGAAAAGTAAAATCGCGTAAGTCTTGGACGAGAAACAAGGTTTGCATGGTCCTAGGAACTCAAGCTTGGGAAACCAAGTACGAAGTACAAAATCGCGTAAGTTTGGAGAACCAAAGGTCTTGCATGGTCCTCGGACTCAAGCCTATGGGGAAACCAAGTACAAAAAGAAAAATCGCGTAAGTCTTGGACGGAACCAAGGTCTTGCATGGTCCTCGGATTCAAGCCTATGGGGAAACCAAGTACAAAAAGAAAAATCGCGTAAGTCTTGGACAGAACCAAGGTCTTGCATGGTCCTCGGACTCAAGCCTATGGGGAAACCAAGTACGAAAAGTAAAATCGCGTAAGTCTTGGACAGAACCAAGGTCTTGCATGGTCCTAGGACTTAAGCCTATGGGGAAACCAAGTACAAAAAGAAAATCGCGTAAGTCTTGGACAGAACCAAGGTCTTGCATGGTCCTAGGACTCAAGCCTATGGGGGAAAACCAAGAGTTACAAAAAGAAAATCGCGGTAAAGTCTTGGACAGAACCCAAGTCTTGCATGGTCCTCTGGACTCAGCGTATGGGGAACCAGTACCAAAAAAGAAAATCGCGTAAGTCCTTGGACAGAACCAAGGCTTGCATGGTCCTCGGACTCAGTATGGGGAAACCAAGTACAAAAAGAAAATCGCGTAAGTCTTGGACAGAACCAAGGTCTTGCATGGTCCTAGGACTCAAGCCTATGGGAAAACCAAGTACGAAAAGAAAAATCGCGTAAGTCTTGGACAGAACCAAGGTCTTGCATGGTCCTCGGACTCAAGCCTACTGGGAAAACCAAGTACAAAAAAAGAAAAAATCGCCGTAAGTCCTTGGAAGCATGTACTCCAACGGTTTGCATGGTCCTCGGACTCAAGCCTATGGGGAAACCAAGTACAAAAAAGAAAGCTCATAAGTTTTGGACAGAACCAAGGCCTTGCATGGTCCTCGGACTCAAGCCTATGGGGAAACCAAGTAC
>NW_022156159.1:0-1670 GCF_001633185.2 Quercus lobata
TTTGTCTTGAAATGAAGCCTGGATGATTCTATTTAATTTTTAGAATTTTTTTGCATTTATTTTTGAATTTTCTAACTCGGGTCGGGTGCGAACGGATAGGAAGGAAATTTTTTTTCTTCCCCATTTTTCGGCCTGTCCAGACCCGTTTCTTCTTGAAATGAGGCCTGGATGATGTTTTTTAATTTTTAGAAATTTTTTGCATTTATTTTTGAATTTTCTAACTCGGGTCTGGTTCGAACGGATAGGAAGGAAATTTTTTTTGTTCTCTATTTTTCGGCCTTTCCAGACCCGTCTCGTTTTGAAACGAAGCCTGGATGATGTTTTTTTATTTTTAGAATGTTTTTGCATTTATTTTTGAATTTTCTAACTCGGCTCGGGTTCGAACGGATGGGAAGGAAATTTTTTTTGTTCTCTATTTTTCGGCCTTTCCAGACCCGTCTCGTTTTGAAATGACGCCTGGATGATGTTTTTTAATTTTTAGAATTTTTTTGCATTTATTTTTGAATTTTCTAACTCGGCTCGGGTTCGAACGGATAGGAAGGAAATTTTTTTTGTTTTCTATTTTTCAGCCTGTCCTAACCTGTTTCTTCCTTGAAATGAAGCCCTGGATATGTTTTTTTTAATTTTTTAGAATTTTTATTTGCATTTATTTTTGAAATTTTTCTAATCGGGTCGTTCGAACCGGATAGGAGAAGGAAATTTTTTTTCTTTCCCTATTTTTCGGCCTGTCCAACCCGTTTCTTCTGTGAAAATGAGGCTGGATGATGTTTAATTTTTAGAAAATTTTTTTGCATTTATTTTGAATTTCTAACTCGGGTCCCTGGTTTCGACGGATTAGGAAGAAAATTTTTTTTGTTCTCTAAATTTTTCCGGGCCTTTCCAGACCCGTCTCGTTTTGAAACGAAGCCTGGATGAATGTTTTTTTTATTTTTAGAATTTTTTTGCATTTATTTTTGAATTTCTCACTCCCTGTGCTCGGTTCGAACGGATGGGAAGGAAATTTTTTTTGTTCTCTTTATTTTGATCGGCCTTTCCAGACCCGTCTCGTTTTTGAAATGTACGCCTGGAGATGTTTTTTAATTTTTAGAATTTTTTTGCTATTTAATTTTTGAATGTTCTTATTACTCGGCCCGGGTTCGAACGATAGGAAGAAATTTTTTTGTTTTACTATTTTTTCAGGGCCTGTCCTAACCTTTTCTTCTTGAAAGAAGCCTGGATGATGTTTTTAATTTTTAGAATTTTTTGCAATTATTTATTGAATTTTCTTAACTCGGCCTCGGATTCCGAAGGATAGGAGGAAATTTTTTGTTCTCTATTTCGGCTTTTCCTGCCCGTTTCGTCCTGAATAGAAGCCTGGATGATGTTTTTTAATTTTTAGAATTTTTTTGCATTTATTTTTTTAATTTTCTAACTCGGCTCGGATTCGAACGGATAGGAAGCAAATTTTTTTTTTCTCTATTTTTCGGCCTTTCCAGACCCGTTTCGTCTTGAAATGAAGCCTGGATGATGTTATTTAATTTTTAGAATTTTTTTGCAATTATTTATTGAATTTTCTAACTCGGCTCGGATTCGAACGGATAGGAAGGAAATTTTTTTTGTTCTCAATTTTTCGGCTTTTCCTGCCCGTTTCGTCTTGAAATGAAGCCTGGATGATGTTTTGTAATTTTTAG
>NW_022156160.1:0-1669 GCF_001633185.2 Quercus lobata
AACAAAAAAAATTTCCTTCCATCCGTTCGAACCCGAGCCGAGTTAGAAAATTCAAAAATAAATGCAAAAAAATTCTAAAAAATTAAAAAACATCATCCAGGCTTCATTTCAAGACGAAACGGATCAGGAAAGGCCGAAAAATAGTGAACAAAAAAAATTTCCTTCCTATCCGTTCGAACCCGAGCCGAGTTAGAAAATTCAAAAATAAATGCAAAAAAATTCTGAAAAATTAAAAAACATCATCCAGGCTTCATTTCAAGACGAAACGGGTGGAAAGGCCGAAAAATAGAGAACAAAAAAAATTTCCTTCCTATCCGTTCGAACCCGAGCCGAGTTAGAAAATTCAAAAATAAATGCAAAAAAATTCTAAAAATTAAATAACATCATCCTGGCTTCATTTCAAGACGAAACGGGACAGGAAAAGCCGAAAAATAGAGAACAAAAAAAATTTCCTTCCTATCCGTTCGAATCCGAGCCGAGTTAGAAAATTCAAAAAATAAATGCAAAAAAATTCTAAAAATTAAAAAACATCATCCAGGCTTCAATTCAGGACGAAACGGGTCAGGACTGGCCTAAAAATAGAGAACAAAAAAAATTTCCTTCCTGTCCGCTCGAACCCGAGCCGAGTTAGAAAATTCAAAACATAAATTCAAAAAATTAAATAACATCATCCAGTCTTCAATTCAGGACGAAACGGGTCAGGATTGGCCTAAAAATAGAGAACAAAAAAAATTTCCTTCCTATCCGTTAGAATCCGAGCAGAGTTAGAAAATTCAAAAAATAACTGCAAAAAAATTCTAAAAATTAAATAACATCATCCAGGCATCATTTCAAGACGAAACGGATCAGGAAAGGCCTAAAAATAGTGAACAAAAAAAATTTCCTTACTATCCGTTCGAACCCGACCTGAGTTAGAAAATTCAAAAATAAATGCAAAAAATTCTAAAAATTAAATAACATCATCCAGGCTTCAATTCAGGACGAAACTGGTCAGGATTGGCCTAAAAATAGAGAACAAAAAAAATTTCCTTCCTGTCCGCTCGAACCCGAGCCGAGTTAGAAAATTCAAAACATAAATTCAAAAAATTAAATAACATCATCCAGTCTTCAATTCAGGACGAAACGGGTCAGGATTGGCCTAAAAATAGAGAACAAAAAAAATTTCCTTCCTATCCGTTAGAATCCGAGCAGAGTTAGAAAATTCAAAAAATAACTGCAAAAAAATTCTAAAAATTAAATAACATCATCCAGGCATCATTTCAAGACGAAACGGATCAGAAAGGCCTAAAAAATAGTGAACAAAAAAATTTCCTTCCTATCCGTTCGAACCCGACCCGAGTTAGAAAATTCAAAAATAAATGCAAAAAAATTCTAAAAATTAAATAACATCATCCAGGCTTCATTTCAAGACGAAACGGGTCAGGAAAGGTCGAAAAATAGAGAAAAAAAAATTTCCTTCCTATCCGTTCGAATCCGAGCCGAGTTAGAAAATTCAAAAAATAAATGTAAAAAAATTCTAAAAATTAAAAAACATCATCCAGGCTTCAATTCAGGACGAAACGGGTCAGGAATGGCCTAAAAATAGAGAACAAAAAAAATTTCCTTCCTTCCGTTCGGAATCCGAGACCGAGTAGAAGAAAATTCAAAAAATAACTGCAAAAAAATCTAA
>NW_022156161.1:0-1668 GCF_001633185.2 Quercus lobata
ATTTTCGAATTTTCTAACTCGGGCCGGATTCGAACGGATAGGAAGGAAATTATTTTTGTTCTCTATTTTCCGGCCTGTCCTTACCCGTCTCGTCTTGAAATTAAGCCTGGATAATGTTTTTCAATTTTTAAAATTTTTTTGCATTTATTTTCGAATTTTCTAATCGGGCGAAGTTCAGTCTCGAACCATAGGAAGAGTTTTTTTTGTTCTCTATTTCTTCCGGCCTGTCCTGACCGTTTCGTCTTGAAATGAGAGCCTGATATGTTTTTTAATTTTTAAAATTTTTTTGCATTTAGTTTGAATCTTCAACTCAGGTGGGTTATCGAACAGATTTAAGAAAATTATTTTTTTCCCTTTTTTCGCCTTGTTCCTGACTTCGTTTCGTCTTGAAATGAAGCCTGGATGATGTTTTTTAATTTTTAAAATTTTTTTGCATTTAGTTTTGAATTTTCTTACTTGGGTCGGGTTCGAATGGATAGGAAGGAAATTATTTTTTTTCCCTATTTTTCGGCCTGTCCTGACTCGTTTCGTCTTCAATGATAATTGGATGATGTTTTTTAATTTTTATAATTTTTTTACATTTATTTTAAGCCTGGATGATGTTTTTCAATTTTTATAATTTTTTTACATTTATTTTCGAATTTTCTAACTCGGGCCGAGTTCGAACGGATAGGAAAGAAATTTTTTTTGTTCTCTATTTTCCAGTCTGTCCTGACCCGTTTCGTCTTGAAATGAAGCCTGGATGATGTTTTTCAATTTTTAAATTTTTTTTGCATTTATTTTCGAATTTTCTAACTCGGGCCGGGTTCGAACAGATATGAAGGAAATTAATTTTGTTCTCTATTTTCCGGCCTGTCCTAACATGTTTCGTCTTGAAATGAATGGATGGATTATTTTTCGAATTTTTAGAATTTTTTTGATTTAGTTTTGAATTTTTCTAACTCGGGTCGGGTTGACGGATAGGAATGAATTTTTTTTTATTCTATTTTTAGTTGTCTGACCTATTTCTGTCTTGAATGAACCTGGATGATTTTTTTTAATTTTTAAATGTTTTTTGATTTTATTTTGAATTTCTAACTCGAGTCGGGTTGAGGGGTAGGAAAATTTTTTTTGTTTATTTTTCCGGCTTATCCTGATTTTGTTTGAAATGAAGTGGAAATGAATGTTTTTTATTCTAAAATTTTTTGGCATTACTTTTTGAATTTTCTAACTCGGGTCGGGTTTGAACGGAATAAGAATGGAAATTTTTTTTGTTCGTCTATTTTGTCGGCTGATAATGATTTTTTTGAATTAAGCTTGATGAGTATTTTTTAATTTTTAACTTTTTTGGCATTTTTTGTTTTCTAACTCGGGTCGGGTTCGAACGGATAGGAATGAAATTTTTTTTATTCTCTATTTTTCGGCCTGCCCTGAGCCGTTTCGTCTTGAAATGAAGCCTGGATGATGTTTTTTTTTATTTTAAAAAATTTTTTGCATTTATTTTTGAATTTTTTAACTCGGATTGAGTTCGAACGGATAGGAAAGAAATTTTTTTTGTTCTCTATTTCTTGGCCTGTCCTGACCCGTTTCGTCCTGAAATGAAGCCTGGATGATGTTTTTTAATTGCTAAAATTGTTTTGCATTTATTTTTGAATTTTCTAACTCGGGTCGGGTTCGAACGGATAGGAA
>NW_022156162.1:0-1668 GCF_001633185.2 Quercus lobata
GAAATTTTTTTTGTTCTCTATTTTTTGGCCTGTCTTGACCTGTTTCGTCTTGAAAGGAAGCCTGGATGATGTTTTTTAAGTTTTAGAATTTTTTTGCATTTATTTTTGAATTTTCTAACTCGGGTCAGGTTCGAACGGATAGGAAATAAATTTTTTTTGTTCTCTATGCTTCGGCCTGTCCTGACCCGTGTCGTCTTGAAATGAAGCCTGGATGATTTTTTTTAATTTTTAGAATTTTTTTGCATTTATTTTTAAATTTTCTAACTCGGGTCGGTTTGAAGAGGCATAGAATGAAATTTTTATTTTTTTTTTATTCTCTATTTTCCAGCCTGTCCTGACCCGTTTCGTCATGAAAATGAAGCCTGGATGAAATGTTTTGTAATTTTTAGAATTTTTTTGCATTTATTTTTGAATTTTCTAACTCGGGTCGGGTACGAACGGATAGGAATGTAATTCTTTTTATTCTCTATTTTCGGCCTGTCCTGACCCGTTTCGTCATGAAATGAAGCCTGGATGATGTTTTGTAATTTTTTGAATTTTTTTGCATTTATTTTTGAATTTTCTAACTCGGGTCGGGGTTGAACGGATAGGAATGAAATTTTTTTTATTCTCTATTTTTCGGCCTGTCCTGACCCGTTTCGTCTTGAAATGAAGCCCGGATGATGTTTTGTAATTTTTAGAATTTTTTTGCATTTATTTTTGAATTTCTAACTCTTGTCGGGTTCGAACGGATAGGAATGAAGTTTTTTTTATTCTCTATTTTTCGGCCTTTCCTGAGCCGTAACATCATGAAATGACGCCTGGATGACGTTTTTAAATTTTTAAAATTTTTTTGCATTTATTTTTGAATTTTCCAACTTGGGTCGGGATCGAACGAATAGGAATGAAAATTTTTTTGTTCTCTATTTTTCGGCCTGTCCTGACCCGTTTCGTCTTGAAATGAAGCCCGGATGATGTTTTGTAATTTTTAGAATTTTTTTGCATTTATTTTTGAATTTTCTAACTCGGGTCGGGATTGAACGAATAGGAATGAAATTTTTTTGTTCTCTATTTTTCGGCCTGTCCTGACCCGTTTCGTCTTGAAATGAAGCCCGGATGATGTTTTGTAATTTTTAGAATTTTTTTGCATTTATTTTTGAATTTTCTAACTCGGGTCGGGTTCGAACGATAGGAATGAAATTTTTTTTATTCTCTATTTTTCGGACCTTTCCTGACCCGTATCATCATGAAATGAAGCCTGGATGATGTTTTTAATTTTTAAATTTTTTTGCATTTATTTTTGAATTTTCTAACTCGGGTCGGGATTGAACGAATAGGAAATGAAATTTTTTTTGTTCTCCTATTTTTCGGCCTTCCCTGACCCAGTATCATCATGAAATGAAGCCTGGATGATGTTTTTTAATTTTTAAAATTTTTTTGCATTTATTTTTGAATTTTCTAACTCGGGTCGGGTTCGAACGGATAGGATTGAAATTTTTTTTGTTCTCTATTTTTCGGCCTGCCCTGACCTGCTTCGTCTTGAAATGAAACCCGGATAATGTTTTGTAAGTTTTAGAATTTTTTAGAATTTATTTTTGAATTTTCTAACTCGGGTCGAGTTCGAACGGATAGGAATGAATTTTATTTTATTCTCTATTTTTTGGCCTGTCCTGACCCGTTTCGTCTTGA
>NW_022156163.1:0-1666 GCF_001633185.2 Quercus lobata
AAAAATAGAGAAGAAAAAAAATTTCACTCCTATCCGTTCGATCCCGACCCGAGTTAAAAAATTGAAAAATAAATGCAAAAAAAATTTAAAAATTAAAAAACATCATCCAGGCTTCATTTCAAGACGAAACGGATCAGGACAGGCTGCAAAATAGAGAACAAAAATAATTTCATTCCTAACCGTTCGAACCCGACCCGAGTTAGAAAATTCAAAAAGAATTGAAAAAAATTTAGAAACTAAAAAACATCATCCAGGCTTCATTTCAGTATGAAACGGGCCAGAAAGCGAAAAATGAGAAAAAAAATTTACTCTATCCGTTCGAACCCGACCCGGTAAAAAAATTCAATAATCAATGCCATAAAATTTTTAACCAATTAAAAAAACAATCATCCCAGGCTTCAATTTAAAAGACGAAACGGGTCAGGATAGGCTGAAAAATAGAGAACAAAAAAAATTTCATTCCTATCCGTTCGAACCCGACCCGAGTTAGAAAATTAAAAAAGAAATGTAAAAAAATTTTAAAAATTAAAAAACATCATTCAGGCTTCATTTCAATATGAAACAGGTTAGGATAGGCCGAAAAATAGAGAAGAAAAAAAATTTCACACCTATCCGTTCGAACCCGACTCGAGTTAAAAAATTGAAAAATAAATGCAAAAAAAATTTAAAAATTAAAAAACATTATCCAGGATTCATTTTAAGATGAAACGGGTTAGGACAGGCCAAAAAATAAAGAACAAAAATAATTTCATTCCTAACCGTTCGAACCCGACCCGAGTTAGAAAATTCTAAAAGAATTGCAAAAAAATTGTAAAAATTAAAAAACATCATCCAGGCTTCATTTCAGTATGAAACGGGCCAGGAAAAGCCGAAAAATAGAGAACAAAAAAAATTTCCTTCCTATCCGTTCGAACCCGACCCGAGTTAGGAAATTCAAAAAGAATTGAAAAAATTTTAGAAACAAAAAAACATCATCCAGGCTTCATTTCAATATGAAACGGGTCAGGACAGGCCGAAAAATAGAGAATAAAAAAATTTCATTCCATCTGCGTTTGAACCCAGATCCGGTATAAAAAATTCAAAACATAGAATGCAAAAAAAAATTTAAATTAAAAAACATTTCCAGGATCATTTTACAGATGAAACGGGTTAGGAACAAAGGCCCCCAGAAATAAGACGAAAAAAATTTCTTTCCTAACCGTTCGAACCGACCCGAGTTAGAAAATTAAAAAAGAATTGAAAAAATTGTAAAAATTAAAACATCATCCAGGCTTCAATTTCAAGTATGAAACGGCAGGAAAACCGAAAAATAGAGAACAAAAATTTTCCTTCCTATCGCCGTTCGAAACACTGAGATCCCGAATCCTGACCCCCGAGTTAGGAAATTCAAAAATAAATGCAAAAAAATTTTAAAAATTAAAAAACATCATCCAGGCTTCATTTCAAGAGGAAACGGGTCAGGATAGGCTGCAAAGTAGAGAACAAAAATAATTTCATTCCTATCCGTTCGAACCCGACCTGAGTTAGAAAATTCAATAATAAATGCTAAAAAATTATAAAAATTAAAAAACATCATCCAGGCTTCATTTCAATAGAAAACGGGTCAGGATAGGCTGAAAAATAAAGAAGAAAAAAAATTTCATTCCTATCCGTTCGAACCCGACCC
>NW_022156164.1:0-1663 GCF_001633185.2 Quercus lobata
AAAGTGAAAAAAAAATTTTAGTCCCGAATTCCGTTTATACTCGACCCGGGCAAGAAAATTCCAAAAAAATAGTAAAAAAATTAAAAAAATTATAAAACCTCTTCCCGGCATTATTTTTCACCAAAACGAGAAGATATAGGTGCAAAAATTATATAAAAAGTTTTAGTCCCAAATTCCGTTCATACTCGTCCAGGCAAGAAAATTCAGAAAAAAATTTTAAAAAATTTCAAAAAATTAGAAAACCACTTCATGGCATTATTTTTAGGCAGAACGGGATGAGATAGGCCGAAAAAGTGAAAACAAAATTTTAGTCCCGAATTCCGTTCATACTCGACCCGGGCAAGAAAATTCCAAAAATATAGTAAAAAAATTGAAAAAATTAGAAAACCTCTTCCCGGTAGTTTAAATTTTAACTCATTACAGGAAAAAACATAAAGGCCGAAAAAAGTGGAAATACAAATTAGTCCCCGAACCGTTCTAGACTCGCCGGGAAAGAAAGATTCCGAATAAAACAGTAAAAAAATTCGACAATTTAAACGTGCTTCGGATAATATTACCAAAACGGAAGAATAGGCCGAAAAAGTGAAAACAATATTAGTCCCGAATTTCCGTTCATACTTCTAAAAAATCCCGGGCAAGAAAATTTCCGAAACAATAAGTAAAAAATTCCAAAAAATTAAAAAACCATTCCCCGGCATTAATTCTAGCCAAAACGGGAAGATTTATAGCCGAAAGTGAAACAAAATAGTCCCGAATTCCCGTTCATCTAGAGCTCGTCGAGTATAGAAAAACTCCGAATAAAATAGTAAAATAAATTCATAAAAAATTATAAAACCTCTTCCCTCGTAATATGTAGCCAAAACGAGATGATATAGGTGAAAAAAGTGAAATCAAAATTTTAGTCCCGAATTCCGTTCATACTCGACCCGGGCAAAGAAAATTCCGAAAAAAATAGTTAAAAAATTCAAAAAATTATGAAACTACTTCCCGGCATTATTTTTAGCCAAAACGGGATGATATAGGCCAGAAAAGTGAAAACAAAATTGTAGTCCCGATTTCCGTTCATACTCGACCCGGGCAAAGAAGAAATTCCGAAAAAAGTTTAAAAATCAAAAATTATGAAAACTACTTCCCGCATATTTTTAGCCAAAACGGGATGATATAGCCAGAAAAGTGAAAACAAATTTTAGTCCCGATTTCCGTCATACTCGCCTGGGAATGAAATTCCGTAAAAAATAGTAAAAAAGGAAATTTATAACTACTTTTCCGGCATTATTTATTAGCAAACGGGATAATAGGTTGAAAAGTGAAAACTAAATTTTAGTCCCGATTTCCGTTCATACTCGACCCGGGAAAGAAAATTCCGTAAAAAATAGTAAAAAATGTCAAAAAATTATAAAACCTCTTCCCGGCATAATTTTAGCCAAAACGGGATGATATAGGCCGAAAAAGTGAAATCAAAATTTTAGTCCCGATTTCCGTTCATAGTTGACCCGGGCGAGAAAATTCCGAAAAAAATAGTAAAAAAATTCAAAAATTTATAAAACCTCTTCCCGGCATTATTTTTATCCAAAATGGGATCATATACGCCGAAAAAGTGAAATCAAAATTTTAGTTCCGAATTACGTTCATACTCGACCCGGGCAAGAAAATTCCGAAAAAA
>NW_022156165.1:0-1662 GCF_001633185.2 Quercus lobata
GAGGTTTTATAATTTTTTTGAATTTTTACTATTTTTTATCGGAATTTCTTTCCCGAGTCGACACGCATAAACAAATTTGGACTGAATTTTGTGTTTCACTTTTTTGGCAATATCATCCCGTTTTTGGCTAAAAATAATGCCGGGAAGAAGGTTTATAATTTTTTGAATTTTTTTACTATTTTTTCCCGATTTTCTTTCTGGGTGAGTAACTGAAAACGGAAATCTGGCCAAAAATTTGATTTCACTTTTTTGGCCTATACAAATCCCCGTTTGGCTAAAATAATGCCGGGAAGAGGTTTTATAATTTTTTGACAATTTTTACTATTTTTTTTTTTCGGAGATTTTCTTTCCCGAGTCCGAGTAATGGAACGGAATCGTGGACTAAAATTTTGTTTTCAACTTTTTTTCCCATATCATCCGTATCCGTTTTGGCTAAATAATGCCGGGAAGTGGTTTTATAATTTTTTGCATTTTTTTACTGTTTTTTTCGGAATTTTCTTGCCCGGGTCGAGTATGAACGGAATTCGGGACTAAAGTTTTGTTTTCTCTTTTTCGGCATATCTCATCCCGTTTTTGCTAAAAATAATGCCGAGAATAGGTTTTACAATTTTTTGAATTTTTTTACTATTTTTTTCGGAATTTTTTTCCCGGGTCGAGTATGAACGGAATTCGGGACTAAAATTTTGTTTTCTCTTTTTCGGCATATCTCATCCCGTTTTGGCTAAAAATATTGCCAGAGAATAGGTTTTACCCAATTTTTCTGAATTTTTTTTACTATTTTCTTTCGGAATTTTTTTCCCGGGTCGGGTATGAACGGAATTCGGGACTAAAATTGTTTTCTCTTTTTCGGCACTATCTCATCCCGTTGGCTAAAAATAATGCCGGGAACGAGTTTATAATTTTTTGAATTTTTACTATTTTTTTCGGAATTTTTCTTGCCGGGGTCTGTATGAACGGGAATTTCAGGGACTAAAAATTTTTATTTTCACTTTTTCGACCTATCTACCCGTTTTGGCTAAAAATATGCCGAAAGAGGTTTTATAATTTTTTTAAATTTTTTTACATATTTCTATCTGAATTTTCTTGCCCGGCGTTCGATAATGAACGGAATCGGAACTTAAAATTTTGCTCTCTTTTTCGGCTAATCTCATCCCGTTTTCGCTTTAAAAAATAATTGCCCGAGAATAAGGTTTTTACAATTTTTTTGAATTTTTTTACTATTTTTTTCGGAATTTTCTTGCCGGGGTCTTGTATGAACGGAATTCGGGACTAAAATTTTGATTTCACTTTTTTGGTCTATCTCATCCCTTTTTTGCTAAAAATAATGCCGAGAAGTGGTTTCAAAATTTTTGAATTTTTGTACTATGTTTTTCGGAATTTTCTTGCCCGGGTCGAGTATGAACGGAATTCGGGACTGAAGTTTTGATTTCACTTTTTCAGCCTATCTCATCCCGTTTTGGCTAAAAATGATGCCGGGAAGAGGTTTTATAATTTTTTGAATTTTTTTACTATTTTTTTCGGAATTTTCTTGCCCGAGTCGAGTATGAACGGAATTCGGGACTGAAATTTTGATTTCACTTTTTCTGCCTATCTCATCCCGTTTTGGCTAAAAATAATGCCGAGAAGAGGATTCAAAATTCTTTGAATTTTTTTACTATTTTT
>NW_022156166.1:0-1661 GCF_001633185.2 Quercus lobata
TTAAAAAATTAAAAACATCATCCAGGCTTCAATTTAAAAGCGAACGGGTCGGATAGGCTGAAAAATAGAGAACAAAAATAAGTTCATTCCTATAATCGTTCAACCCGACCCGAGTTAGAAAATTAAAAAGAAATCGCAAAAATTTTTAAAAATTAAAACATCATCCAGGGCTTTATTTCCAATAATGAAACGGGTCAGGATAGGCTGAAAAATAGAGACAAAAAAAATTCATTCCTATTCCGTTCGAACCCGACCCGAAGTTAGAAAATTAAAAAAGAAATGCAACAATTTAAAATAAAAAACACACCAGTCGCAGGTTCCATTTCAATATGAAACGGTCAGGATAGGCGAAAAAATAGAGTAGACAAAAATTTCATTTCCTCATCCATTCGAACCCGACCGAGTAAAAAATTCAAAAAATAAATGGCATAAAATTGTTAAAATTAAAAAAACATCAATCTTGGCTTCATTCAAAGACGAAACGGGTCAGGATAGGCCTTGAAAAATAGAGACAAAAAAAATTTCATTCCTATCCATTCGAACCCGACCGGAGTTAAAAAATTCAAAAATACATGCAAAAAAATTTTAAAAATTAAAAAACATCATCCAGGCTTCATTTCAAGAGGAAACGGGTCAGGACATGTTGAAAAATAGAGAACAAAAAAAATTTCATTCCTATCCGATCGAACCCGACCCGTGTTAGAATATTCAAAAAGAAAGGCAAAAAAATTTTAAAATTTAAAAAACATCATCCAGGGTTCATTTCAAGACGAAACGGGTCAGGACAGGCCGAAAAATAGAGAAGTAAAAAAAATTTCATTCCTATCCATTCGAACCCGACCGGAGTTAAAAAATTCAAAAATACATGCAAAAAAATTTTAAAAATTAAAAAACATCATCCAGGCTTCATTTCAAGAGGAAACGGGTCAGGACATGTTGAAAAATAGAGAACAAAAAAAATTTCATTCCTATCCGATCGAACCCGACCCGTGTTAGAATATTCAAAAAGAAAGGCAAAAAAATTTTAAAATTTAAAAAACACATCAGCTTTATTTCAATATGAAACGGGCCAGGAAAAGCCGAAAAATAGAGAACAAAAGAAATTTCCTTCCTATCCGTTCGAACCCGACCCGAGTTAGGAAGTTCAAAAAATAAATTCAAAAAAATTTTAAAAACTAAAAAACATTATCCAGGCTTCATTTCAAGACGAAACGGATCATGACATGCTGCAAAATAGAGACCAAAAAAAATTTCATTCCTATCCGTTCGAACCCGACCCGAGTTAGAAAATTAAAAAAGAAATGCAAAAAAATTTTAAAAATTAAAAAACATCATCCAGGCTTCATTTCAGTATGAAACGGGTCAGGATAGGCCGAAAAATAGATAAGAAAAAAAATTTCATTTCTATCCGTTCGAAACCGACCCGAGTAAAAAAATTCAAAAATAAATGCAAAAAAATTTTGATAAATTAAAAAACATTATCCAGGCTTCATTTTAAGATGAAACGGGTTAGGACAGGCCAAAAAATAGAGAACAAAAATAATTTCATACCTAACCGTTCGAACCCGACCCGAGTTAGAAAATTCAAAAAGAATTGCAAAAAAATTGTAAAAATTAAAAAACATCATCCAGGCTTCATTTCAATATGAAACGGGCCAGGA
>NW_022156167.1:0-1659 GCF_001633185.2 Quercus lobata
CAGAACCAAGGCCTTGCATGGTCCTCGGACTCAAGCCTGTGGGGAAACCAAGTACATAAAAGAAATTTTACAAGTTTTGGACAGAACCAAGGCCTTGCATGGTCCTCGGACTCAAGCCTGTGGGGAAACCAAGTACATAAAAGAAATTTTACAAGTTTTGGACAGAACCAAGGCCTTGCATGGTCCTCGGACTCAAGCCTGTGGGGAAACCAAGTACATAAAAGAAATTTTACAAGTTTTGGACAGAAACCAAGGCCTTGCATGGTCCTCGGCCTCAAGCCTATGGGGAACCCAAGTACATAAAAGAAATCTTATAAGTTTTGGACAGAACCAAGGCCATGCATGGTCCTCGGACTCAAGCCTATGGGGAACCCAAGTACATAAAAGAAATCTTATAAGTTTTGGACAGAACCAAGGCCTTGCATGGTCCACGGACTCAAGCCTATGGGGAAACCAAGTACATAAAAAGAAATCTTACAAGTTTTGGATAGAACCAAGGCCTTGCATGGTCCTCGGACTCAAGCCTTTGGGGAAACCAAGTACATAAAAGAAATCTTAGAAGTTTTGGATAGAACCAAGGCCTTGCATGGTCCTCAGACTCAAGCCTATGGGGAAAACAAGTACAAAAAGGAAATCTTACAAGTTTTGGACAGAACCAAGGCCTTGCATGGTCCTCGGACTCAAGCCTATGGGGAAACCAAGTACAAAAAAGAAAAATTACAAGTTTTGGATAGAACCAAGGCCTTGCATGGTCTTTGGACTCAAGCCTACGGGGAAACCAAGTACAAAAAAGAAAAATTACAAGTTTTGGGCAGAACCAAGGCCTTGCATGGTCCTCCGACTCAAGCCTATGGGGAAACCAAGTACAAAAAAGAAAAATTACAAGTTTTGGGCAGAACCAAGGCCTTGCATGTCCTCGGACTCAAGCCTATGGGCGACCAAGTTACAAAAAGAAAAATTACAAGTATTGAACAGAACAGGCCTTGCATCGTTTATGGAACTCAGGCTTTGGGGAAACCAAGTACAAAGAAGAGAATTACATTTGGGCAAGAACCAAGGCCTTGCACGGGTCCTCGGGACTCAAGCTAATGGGAACCAAGTACAAAGGAATCTTACAAGTTCTTACAGACCAAGGCCTTGCATGGTCTTCTGGATCCAAGCCTTGGGGAAGCAAGTACAAAAAGAAATCTTAACAAGTTTTTGGACAGAACCAAGCCTTGCATGGTCTTTCGACTCAAGGCTATGGGAAACCGAGTAAAAAGGAATCTTACAAGTTGTTTGGACAGAACAAGCTTGGGCAATGGCTTCGGACTCAGCCCTGGAAACCAAGTACCCAAAAAGAAAAAATCAAGTTTTAGATAGAACCAGGCTTGCACGGTCCTCGGGACTCCAAGCCTATGGGGAAACCAAGTACAAAAAGGGAAATTCTTAAAGTTTTGGACAGAACCAAGGCCTTGCATGGTCCTCGGACTGAAGCCTATGGGGAAACCAAGTACAAAAAAGAAAAATCATAAGTTTTGGACAGAACCAAGGCCTTTCGTGGTCCTCGGACTCAAGCCTATGGGGAAACCAAGTACAAAAAAGAAATATCACAAGTTTTGGACAGAACCAAGACATTTCATGGTCCTCGGACTCAAGCCTATGGGGAACCCAAGTACA
>NW_022156168.1:0-1659 GCF_001633185.2 Quercus lobata
AATTCGAAAAGAAATGCAAAAAAATTTTAAAAATTAAAAAACGTCATCCCGACTTCATTTCAAGACGAAACAGATCAAGACAGTCCGAAAAATAGAGAACAAAGAAAATTTCAATTCTATCCGTTCGAACCCGATCCGAGTTAGAAAATTCAAAAATAAATGCAAAAAAATTCAAAAAAAGAAAAAACATCACGCCGGCTTCATTTCAAGGCGAAACAGGTCAGGACAGGCCGAAAAATAGAGAACAAAAAAACTTCCTTCCTGTCCGTTCGAACCCTACCCGAGTTAGAAAATTAAAAAATAAATTCCAAAACATTCTAAAAATTAGAAAACATCATCCAGGCTTCATTTCAAGACGAAACGAGTTAGGACAGGCCGACAAATAGAGAACAAAAGAAATTTCTTTCCTATCCGTTTGAACCTGACCCAAGTTAGAAAAATAAAAAATAAATGCAAAAAATTTCTAAAAATTAAAAAACATCGTCCAGGTTTCATTCCAAGACGAAACGGGTGAAGACAGGCCGAAAAATAGAGAACAAAAATAATTTCCTTCCAATCCGTTCGAACAAGACCCGAGTTAGAAAATTGAAAAATAAATGCAAAAAAATTCCAAAAATTAAAAAACATCATCCGGGCTTCATTTCAAGACGAAACGGGTGAGGACAGGCTGAAAAACAGAGAACAAAAAAATTTCCTTCCTATCCGTTCGAACCCGACCCGAGTTAGAAAATTCAAAAATAAATGCAAAAAAATTTTTAAAATTAAACAACGTCATCCGGGCTTCATTTCAAGACGAAACGGATCAGGACAGGCCGGAAAATAGAGAACAAAAATAATTTCCTTCCTATCCGTTCGAACCAGACCCGAGTTAGAAAATTCAAAATAAATGCAAAAAAATTTAAAATTAAAACATCATCTAGAAACTTCATTCAAGACCGAAACTGGGCAAGGACGAACCAGAAACATAAAGCAGAACAAAAATAATTTCTTCAGTAGTGGACCGTCGACCAGTGGACCACAGAGCTTTAGAATATGATTCGGAAGTAATAGGCATAAAAGAATTATTAAAAAGTTAGAACGTCATCTCCGATTGTGGAGTGTCATTTCAAAGATTCGAGAGCGAATCACGGCAGTCCGAAATAGAGAACAAAGAAATTTTCAAGATACCTTATCTGACGTAGCGAACACTATTGACCCGATATCCGAGTTGAGAAAGATGCAAAATAAATGTCCAAATACATTCAAATAAAATACGAAGAACGCACGAGTCTCGACGCCAGGCTTAATCATGTTGTTCAAGGCGAAACAGGTCAGGACAGGCCGAAAAATAGAGAACAAAAAAACTTCCTTCCTGTCCGTTCGAACCCTACCCGAGTTAGAAAATTAAAAAATAAATTCCAAAACATTCTAAAAATTAGAAAACATCATCCAGGCTTCATTTCAAGACGAAACGAGTCAGGACAGGCCGACTAATAGAGAACAAAAGAAATTTCTTTCCTATCCGTTTGAACCTGACCCGAGTTAGAAAAATAAAAAATAAATGCAAAAAATTTCTAAAAATTAATAAACATCGTCCAGACTTCATTAGAAGAAGAAACGGGCCAGTACAGGTCGAAAAAAAGAGTACAAAAATAATTTCCTTCATATCCGTTCGAACTT
>NW_022156169.1:0-1659 GCF_001633185.2 Quercus lobata
GAGTACTTGGTTTCCCTATAGGCTTGAGTCCGAGGACCACGCAAGGCCTTGGTTTTGTCCAAAACTTGTGATTTTTCTTTTGAGTACTTGGTTTCCCCATAGGCTTGAGTCCGAGGACCACGCAAGGCCTTGGTTCTGTCCAAAACTTGTGATTTTTCTTTGGACTACTTGGTTTCCCCATAGGCTTGAGTCCGAGGACCATGCAAGGCTGTGGTTTGTCCACTTGTGGATTTTTTTTGGACTACTTGGTTTCCCCATAAGGCTTGAGTCGAGGACCAGCAGGCATTTGGTTCTGTCCACAACTTGTGATTTTTTTGAGTTTGGCTTTCCATAGGCTTGTAGTCCAGGAATGCAGGCTTGGTTTGTCCAAAACTTGTGATTTTTCTTTGGACTACTTGGTTTCCCCATAGGCTTGAGTCCGAGGACCATGCAAGGCCTTGGTTCTGTCCAAAACTTGTGATTTTTCTTTTGAGTACTTGGTTTCCCCATAGGCCTGAGTCCGAGGACCATGCATGGCCTTGGTTCTGTCCAAAACTTGTGATTTTTCTTTGGACTACTTGGTTTCCCCATAGGCTTGAGTCCGAGGACCATGCAAGTCCTTGGTTCTGTCCAAAACTTGTGATTTTTTTTTGAGTACTTGGTTTGCCCATAGACTTGAGTCCGAGGACCACGCATGGCCTTGGTTGTGTCCAAAACTTGTGATTTTTCTTTCGAGTACTTGGTTTCCCCATAGGCTTGATTCCGAGGACCACGCAAGGCCTTGGTTCTGTCCAAAACTTGTGATTTTTCTTTCGAGTACTTGGTTTCCCTATAGGCTTGAGTCCGAGGACCAAGCAAGGCCTTGGTTCTGTCCAAAACTTGTAATTTTTCTTTCGAGTAGATTTGGTTTTCCATAGGCTTAAGTCGAGGACCAGCAGGCATGGTTTGTCCAAATTGTGATGTTTACTTTTGAGTATTGTTTTCCCATAGGCTTGAGTCCGAGGACAATGGCAAGGCTTGGTTCTGTCAAGACTTGTGGAATTATTTTTTTGAGTAATTGGTTTTCCCCTAAGGCTTGAGTTCGAGGACATGCCATGCTTGGTTCTGTCCAAAATTGTGATTTTTTCTTTCGAGTATTGGTTTTCCGCATAGGTTGAGTCGAGGACCAGCAAGGCTTGGTTCTGTTCAAACTTGTTGATTTTTCTTTGAGTTTGGTTTTCCCTAGGATTGGAGTCGAGGCAATGCAGGGCTTGGTTCTGTCACACTTGTGATTTTTTCTTTGATTACTTGGTTTTCCCATAGGCTGAGTGAGGACATGCAAGGCTTGGTTCTGCCAAAACTTGTGATTATTTCTTTTGAGTTTGGTTTCCAATAGCTTGAGTCCGAGGCACGCAAGGCCATGGTTCTGTCCAAAACTTGTGATTTTTCTTTTGAGTACTTGGTTTCCACATAGGCTTGAGTCCGAGGACCAAGCAAGGCGTTGGTTCTGTCCAAAACTTGTGATTTTTCTTTTGAGTACTTGGTTTCCACATAGGCTTGAGTCCGAGGACCATGCATTGCCTTGGTTCTGTCCAAAACTTGTGATTTTTCTTTCGAGTACTTGGTTTCCGCATAGGCTCGAGTCCGAGGACCATGCAAGGCCTTGGTTCTGTCCAAAACTTGTGATTTTTCTTTTGAGTA
>NW_022156170.1:0-1657 GCF_001633185.2 Quercus lobata
TTTTAAGTAGTTGGTTTCCCCATAGGCTTGAGTCCGAGGACCATACAAGGCCTTGGTTCTGTCCAAAACTTGTAATTTTTCTTTTAAGTAGTTGGTTTCCCCATAGGGTTGAGTCCAAGGACCATTCAAGGCCTTGGTTCTGTCCTAAACCTGTATTTTTTCTTTTAAGTAGTTGGTTTCCCCATAGGCTTGAGTCCGAGGACCATATAAGGCCTTGGTTCTGTCCAAAAACGGGTGTATTTTTTCTTTTAAGTAGTTAGTTCCCCATAGGCTCGAAGTCCGAGGACCATACAAGCCTTGGTCTGTCCAAAACTTGTTAGTTTTTCTTCTAAGTAGTTGGTTTCCCCATAGGCTCGAGTCCGAGGACCATACAAGGCCTTGGTTCTGTCCAAAACTGGTATTTTTTCTTTTAAGTAGTTGGTTTCACCATAGGCTCGAGTCCGATGACCATACGAGGCCTTGGTTATATCCAAAACTTGTATTTTTTCTTTTAAATAGTTGGTTTCCCCATAGGCTCGAGTCCGAGGATCATACAAGGCCTTGGTTCTGTCCAAAAACTTATATTGTTTTTTCTTTAAGTAGTTGATTTCCCCATAGGTCGGTCCGAGGACCATACAAGGCCTTGGTTCTGTCCAAAACTTGTATTTTTTCTGTTAAGTAGTTGGTTTCCCCATAGGCTTGAGTCCGAGGACCATACAAGGCCTTGGTTCTGTCCAAAACTTGTGTCTTTTCTGTTAAGTAGTTGGTTTCCCATAGGCTTGAGCCTGAGGACCATACAAGGTCTTGGTTCTGTCCAAAACTTGTATTTTTTCTCTCAAGTAGTTGATTTCCCCATAGGCTTGAGTCCGAGGACCATACGAGGCCTTGGTTCTGTCCAAACTTATATGTTTTTCTTTTATAAGTAAGTTGGTTTTCCCCCATAGGCCTCGAGTCCGAGGACCATACAAGGCCTTGTTCTGTCAAAACTGTATTTTTCTTTTAATAGTTAGTTCCCCATAGGCTCGAGTTCCGAGGACATACAAGGCCTTGTTCTGGTCCAAAACCTTGAGTTTTTTCTCTAAGTAGTTGGTTTCCCCATAGGCCTCGAAGTCCGAGGACCATACAAGGCCTTGGTTTCCTCCAAAACTGTATTTTCTTTTAAGTATAAGTTTGGTTTCCCCATAGGCTCGAGTCCCGAGGGGACCATAAAGGCCTTGGTTCTGTTCCAAAAACTTCTATTTTTCTTCTAAGTAGTTGGTTTCCCCATAGACCAAGTCCGATGGACCATACAAAGGCCTTGGTTCTGTCCCAAACTATGTATTTTTTCTTTTAAAGTAGTTTGGTTTCCCCATAAAGGCTTGAGTCCGAGGACCATACAAGGCCTTGGGTTCTGTCCAAAACTTGTACTTTTTCTTTTAAGTAGTTGGTTTCCCCATAGGCTTGAGTCCGAGGACCATACAAGGCCTTGGTTCTGTCAAAAACTTGTACTTTTTCTTTTAAGTAGTTGGTTTCCCCATAGGCTTGAGTCCGAGGACCATACAAGGCCTTGGTTCTGTCAAAAACTTGTACATTTTCTTTTAAGTAGTTGGTTTCCCTATAGGCTTGAGTCCGAGGACCATACAAGGCCTTGGTTCTGTCCAAAACTTGTACCTTTTCTTTTAAGTAGTTGGTTTCCCCA
>NW_022156171.1:0-1656 GCF_001633185.2 Quercus lobata
TTCAGAGGACCAAAGGTTCCGGATCTTGGCTCATGTTTTCAGAGACCTAGGATTTTTTGATCTTGGATTCTGTATTCAGAGGACCAAGGGTTTTTGGGCTTTGGCTCATGCTTTCAGAGGACCAATGGTTCCGGATCCTGGCTCATGTTTTCAGAGGCCTTGGATTTTTGGATCTTGGCTTCTGTTTTCAGAGGACCAAGGGTTTTTGGGCTTTGGCTCATGCTTTCAGAGGACCAAAGGTTCCAGATCCTGGATCTTGTTTTCAGAGACCTAGGATTTTTGATCTTGGCACATGTTTTCAGAGGACCAAGGGTTTTTTGGCTTTGGCTCATGTTTTCAGAGGACCAAAGGTTCTGGATCCTAGCTCATGTTTTCAGAGGACCAAAGGATCTGGATCCTAGGTCATGTTTCAGATGCCTAGGATTTTTGGATCTTGGCTCATGTTTTTCAGAGGGCCAAGGGATTTTTTGGGCTTTGGCATATGTTTTCAGAGGACCAAAGGTTCTGGAGCCTGGCCCATGTTTTCAGATGCCTAGGATTTTTGGATCTTGGCTCATGTTTTTCAGAGGACCAAGGGTTTTTTTGGGCTTTGGCTCATGTTTTCAGAAGACCAAAGGTTCTGGATCCTGGCTCATGTTTTCAGAGGACCTAGGATTTTTGGATTTTGGCTCATGTTTTCCAGAGAACCAAGGGTTTTTTGGTCTTTGGCTCATGTTTTCAGAAAACCAAAGGTTCTGGATCCTAGCTCATGCTTTCAGAGGACCTAGGATTTTTGGATCTTGGCTCATATTTTTCAGAGGACCAAGGGTTTTTTGGGCTTTGGCTCATGTTTTCAGAGGACCAAAGGTTCTGGATCCTAGCTCATGTTTTCAGAGGACCTAGGATTTTGGGATCTTGGCTCATGTTTTTAGAGGACCAAGGGTTTCTGCATCCTGGCTCATGTTTTTCAGAGGACTTAGGATTTTTGGGCTTTGGCTCATGCTTTCAAAGGACCAAAGGTTTGGGATATTGGCTTATGTTTTCAGAGGACCAAGGGTTTTTGGATCCTGGCTCATGTTTTCAGAGGACCTAGGATTTTTGGGCTTTGGCTCATGTTTTCAGAGGACCAAGGGTTTTTTGGGCTTTGGCTCATGTTTTCAGAGGACCAAAGGTTCTGAATCCTGGCTCATGTTTTTAGAGGACCTAGGATTTTTGGATCTTGGCTCATGTTTTTCAGAGGACCAAGGGTTTTTTGGGCTTTGACTCATGTTTTCAAAGGACCAAAGGTTTTGAATCCTGGCTCATGTTTTTAGAGGACCTAGGATTTTTGGATCTTGGCTCATGTTTTTCAGAGGACCAAGGTTTTTTGAGATTTGGCTCATGTTTTTAGAGGATCAAAGGTTCTAGATCCTAGCTCATGTTTTCAGAGGACCTAGGATTTCTGGATCTTGGCTCATGCTGATGTGTGTGGTCCTTTTACCCTAGTACCTGCAAAATAAATATTTTCAATTAGTAACGAAGTTATTCATTGAAAAGAAGTTGGCATACCTAGCGAATGTCTCTAGTTTGGGACATATTCCATGCTTCGATGAATGCTGAGGGTGGACAGTTTACTTGATGTTGCACCACTGGAAAATATGGAAGAGGATCATAGCTTTCTGTTCCTGAAGAAGAATT
>NW_022156172.1:0-1651 GCF_001633185.2 Quercus lobata
CTGGATGATGTTTTTTAATTTTTAAAATTTTTCTGCCTAAATTTTTGAATTTTGTAACTCGGGACGGGTTCAAACGGATAGGAATGAAATTTTTTGTGTTCTCTATTTTTCGGCCTGCCCTGACCCGTTTCGTCTTGAAATGAAGCCTGGATGATGTTTTTTAATTTTTAAAATTTTTTTACCTTTATTTTTGAATTTTGTAACTCGAGACGGGTTCAAACGGATAGCAATGAAATTTTTTTTGTTCTCTATTTTTCGGCCTACCCTGACCCGTTTCGTCTTGAAATGAAGCCTGGATGATGTTTTTTAATTTTTAAAATTTTTTGGGTTTTTTTTTTTTTTTTTTTTTGCATTTATTTTGAAATTTGGTAGACTCGGGTCGGGTTCGAAACGGATAGGAATGAAAATTTTTTTCTTCTCTATTTTTGGCTTGTCCCTGACCCGTTTCGTCATGAAATGAAGCTGGATGATGTTTTTAAATTTTTTAAAATCATTTTTTTTCCTTCATTTTTTGGAATTTTGTAAACTCGGACCGGGTTCAAAGAATAAGTAATGAAATTTTTTTTGTTCCTATTTTTCGGCCTATGTCTGGCCCGTTTTCAATCTTGAAATGAAGCTGGATGATGTTTTTATTTTTAAATATTTATTTTTCATTTATTTTTTAAAATTTTTGTAACTCCGGTGCGGGTTCGAACGGATAGGAATGAAAATTTTTTCTTTCTTTTTTTTGGGCTTGGTCCTGACCCGTTTTCGTCATGAAATGAAGACTGATGATGTTTTTTAAGTTTTAAAATTTTTTCAGCCAATTTTTGAATTTTGTAACTCGGGACGGGTTTCAAACGATAGGAATGAATTTTTTTTGTTTCTCTATTTTTTCGGCTTGCCTGACCCCGTTTCATCTTGAAATGAAGCCTGGATGATATTTTTTAATTTTTAAAATTTTTTTGCATTTATTTTTGAATTTTGTAACTCGGGTCGGGTTCGAACGGATAGGAATGAAAATTTCTTTCTTCTCTATTTTTTGGCATGTCCTGACCCGTTTCGTCATGAAATGAAGCCGGGATGAGGTTTTTTAATTTTTAAAATTTTGTTACCTTCATTTTTGAATTTTGTGACTCGAGACGGGTTCAAACGGATAGGAATGAAATTTTTTTTGTTCTCTATTTTTCGGCCTGTCCTGGCCCATTTCATCTTGAAATGAAGCCTGGATGATGTTTTTTAATTTTTAAAATTTTTTTGCATTTATTTTTGAATTTTTTAACTCGGGTCGGGTTCGAGATAGGAAATAGAAAATTTTTTTGGTTCTCTATTTTTAGGCCAATCCTGACCCGTTTCGTCCTGAATTGAAGCCTGGATGATGTTTTTTAATTTTTAGAATTTTTTTGCATTTATTTTTGAATTTTCTAACTCGGGTCGGGTTCGAACAGATAGGAAGGAAATTTTTTTTATTCTCTATTTTTCGGCCTTTCCAGACCCGTCTCGTTTTGAAACGAAGCCTGGATAATGTTTTTTAATTTTTAGAATTTTTTTGCATTTATTTTTGAATTTTCTAACTCGGCTCGGGTTCGAACGGATAGGAAGGAAATTTTTTTTGTTCACTATTTTTAGGCCTTTCCTGATCCGTTTCGTCTTGAATTGAAGCCTGGATGAT
>NW_022156173.1:0-1651 GCF_001633185.2 Quercus lobata
TTCTAACTCGGCTCGGGTTCGAACGGATAGGAAGGAAATTTTTTTTGTTCTCTATTTTTCGGCCTTTCTTGTCCCGTTTCGTCTTGAAATGAAGCCTGGATGATGCTATTTAATTTTAAGAATTTTTTTGCATTTATTTTTGAATTTTCTAACTCGGCTCGGGTTCGAGCGGACAGGAAGGAAATTTTTTTTGTTCTCTATTTTTAGGCCATTCCTGACCCGTTTCGTCCTGAATTGAAGCCCGGATGATGTTTTTTAATTTTTAGAATTTTTTTGCATTTATTTTTTGAATTTTCTAACTCGGCTCGGATTCGAACGGATAGGAAGGAAATTTTTTTTGTTCTCTATTTTTAGGCCTTTCCTGATCTGTTTCGTCTTGAAATGATGCCTGGATGATGTTATTTAATTTTTAGAATTTTTTTGCAGTTATTTTTTGAATTTTCTTACTCGGCTCGGATTCTAACGGATAGGAAGGAATTTTTTTTTGTTCTCTATTTTTCAGCATTTCCTGTCCCGTTTCGTCTTGAAATGAAGCCTGGATGATGTTTTGTAATTTTTAGAATTTTTTGGCATTTATGTTTTGAATTTTGTAACTCGGCTCGGGTTCGAACGGATAGGAAGGAAATTTTTTTTGTTCTCTATTTTTCGGCCTTTCCTGACCCGTTTCGTCTTGAAATGATTCCTGGATGATGTTTTGTAATTTTTAGAATTTTTTTGCATTTATGTTTTGAATTTTCTAACTCGGCTCGGGTTCAAGCGGACAGGAAGGAAATTTTTTTTGTTCTCTATTTTTAGGCCAATCCTAACCCGTTTCGTCATGAATTGAAGCCTGGATGATGTTATTTAATTTTTAGAATTTTTTTACAGTTATTTTTTGAATTTTCTAACTCGGCTCGGATTCGAACGGATAGGAAGGAATTTTTTTTTGTTCTCTATTTTTCAGCATTTCCTGTCCCGTTTCGTCTTGAAATGAAGCCTGGATGATGTTTTGTAATTTTTTAGATTTTTTTACAGTTATTTTTTGAATTTTCTAACGTCCCCCCCCCCCCCCCCCCCCCCCGGCTCGGATTCGAAACGGAGGAAGGAATTTTTTTTTGTTCTCTATTTTTCAGCATTCTGTCCGTTTCGCTGAAATGAAGCCTGGATGATGTTTTGTAATCTTTAGAATTTTTGGCATTTACTGTTTTTGAATTCTAACTCGGCTCGGGTTTGATACGGATAGGAAGAAATTTTTTTGTTCTCTATTTTTCGGCCTTTCCAGACCCCTCGTTTTGAAACGTCAAGCCTGGGTGATGTTTTTAATTTTTAGAATTTTTTGCATTTATTTGAATTTTTAAACTCGGGCTCGGGTTCGATGGATAGGAAGGAAATTTTTTTTGTTCTCTATTTTTAGGCCTTTCCTGACCCGTTTCGTCTTGAAATGATGCCTGGATGATGTTTATTAATTTTTAGAATTTTTTTGCATTTATGTTTTGAATTTTCTAACTCGGCTCGGGTTCGAGCTGACAGGAAGGAAATTTTTTTTGTTCTCTATTTTTAGGCCAAGCCTGACCCGTTTCGTCCTGAATTGAAGCCTGGATGATGTTATTTAATTTTTAGAATTTTTTCGCAGTTATTTTTTGAATTTTCTAACTCGGCTCGGGTTCGAACG
>NW_022156174.1:0-1649 GCF_001633185.2 Quercus lobata
ATAAAAAACATAAATCCCACACGCTTCATTTCAAGACAAAACGGGTCATGACAGGTCGAAATAGAGAACAAAAAAATAATTTTCTTCCTAATCGTTCGAACCCGCCCGAGTTTAGAAAATTCGAAATAATGCAAAAAATTTTAAAAAATGCAAAAACATCATCAGGCTTCATTTCAAAGACGAACGGGCCAAGACAGGCCGAAAAATAGAGAACAAAAACAATTTCCTTCCTATCCGTTCGAACCCGACCCGAGTTAGAAAATTTAAATAAAAATGCAAAAAAATATTAAAAATTAAAAAAATATCATTCAGGCTTCATTTCAAGACGAAACGGGCCAAGACAGGCCGAAAAATAGAGAACAAAAAGAATTTCCTTCCTATCCGTTCGAACCCGACACGGGTTAGAGAATTCAAATATAAATGCAAAAAAATTCTAAAAATTAAAAAACATCATCCAGGTTTCATTTCAAGACGAAACGGGTGAAGACAAGCCGAAAAATAGAGGAGAAAAAAAATTTCTTTCTATCCGTTCGAACCCATCCCGAGTAAGAAAATTCAAAAATAAATGTGAAAAAATTTTAAAAATTAAAAAACATCCATGCAGGCTTCTTGTCAGAACGAAACGGTCAGGGCAGGCACAAAAATAGTGGAAGCAAAAAAAATTTTCCTCCTATCCGTTCGAACCCGACCGCGAGTTTAGAAAATTTAAATATAAATGCAAAAGATTTAAAAATTAAAAAACATCATCCAGACTTCATTTCAAGACGAAACGGGCCAAGACAGGCCGAAAATAGAGAAAAAAAATAATTTCCTTCCTATCCGTTCGACCCCGACCCAGGTTAGAAATTAAAAAATTAAGGCATAACAAATTCTAAAAATTAAAAAACATCATTAGGTTTCAATTTCAAGACGAAATGGGGGAAGAACAAGCCCGAAAAAATAGAGAAAGAAAAAAAATTTCTTCTATCCGTTCGAACCCATCCCGAGAGAAAATTCAAAAATAAAAATTGCTGAAAAAATTCTAAAAATTAAAAAACATCATCCAGGTTTCATTTCAAGACGAAACGGGTGAAGACAAGCCGAAAAATAGAGGAGAAAAAAAATTTCTTTCTATCCATTCAAACCCATCCCGAGTTAGAAAATTCAAAAATAAATGCGAAAAAATTTTAAAAATTAAAAAACTTCATCCAGGCTTCTTTACAAGACGAAACAGGTCAGGGCAGGCCGAAAAATAGAGAACAAAAAAAATTTCCTTCCTATCCGTTCGAACCCGACCCGAGTTAGAAAATTTAAATATAAATGCAAAAGAATTTTAAAAATTAAAAAACATCATCCACGCTTCATTTCAAGACGAAACGGGCCAAGACAGGCCGAAAAATAGAGAAAACAAATAATTTCCTTCCTATCCGTTCGAACCCGACCCGAGTGAGAAAATTCAAATATAAATGCAAAAAAATTTTAAAAATTAGAAAACATCATCCAGGCTTCATTTCAAGACGAAACGGGCCAAGACAGGCCGAAAAATAGAGAACAAAAATAGTTTACTTCCTATCCGTTCGAAACCGACCCGAGTTAGAAAATTCAAAAATTAAGTCAAAAAAATTCTAAAAATTAGAAAACATAATCCAGGCTTCATTTCAAGACAAAAC
>NW_022156175.1:0-1648 GCF_001633185.2 Quercus lobata
TCCCTCTTTTGCTCCTTTTCTTTCTTTTTATCTCTTCTCTCTTCTTCTCCTCCTTCCTTACTCATGTCCTCCATCTTCTTCATTGATTTCTTCCTTACTATTTCCTTCTTCTTCGTTTTTTTTTAAAGTGAGTTCTTCTCTTAGTATGAGCAGCTATGAGGCAGAGATCGGAGGGACCTTGAAGACAAGTTTAAAAAGGCGCTTGACCGTTTGCTTATCTGTACTGTGGATGTTAGTACTGTTTCGGCAGCCCCTCTTTTGTATAGGCTGGTTGAAGCCTCTCTTTGTATAGGCTGGTTGAAGCCTCTCTTTGTATATTGTAATAATTTTTCATATTAATAAAACTTGTTTCTATTTCACTTTGCATGTTCTGTCTCTTTGTTTTTTATAAATTTGTAAGCGCCGCTCGGCACAATCATATAGCATCTAAATCAATGACGACTAAGACCAAAATACTTAATAATAAAAAGATGTTACCATAACTTTAATGGAAGTGCCGTGCATGATAAGGCCAGACCAATAAAAAAGTAATACTTACCCCCTAGCTTGGTCCAGGACCATGCAAGGCCTTGGTTTCGTCCCAAAACTTTAATAATAATAAATGTTTTGTACTGGTTTCCCCCCATAGGCTTGAGTCCGAGGACCACTAACAAAGGCACTGTTCTCCGAAAACTTTAATGAATAATAATGTTTTTGTATTGGTCCCCGGCTTGAGTGAGGACCATAACAAGCTTTGGTTCCTTTCCAAAACTTTAAATATAATAATGTTTTTGTACGTGTGTTTCCCATAGCTTGAGTCCGAGGACCATAGCCTTGGTTCTGTCCAAAACTTTTAAGATTTCTCTTTTGTACTTGGTTTCCCCATAGGCTTGAGTCCGAGGACCATACAAGGCCTTGGTTCTGTCCAAAACTTTTAAGATTTCTCTTTTGTACTTGGTTCCCCCATAGGCTTGAGTCTGTGGACCATGCAAGGCCTTAGTTCTGTCCAAAACTTTAAGATTTCTTTTTTGTACTTGGTTTCCCCATAGGCTTGAGTCCGTGGACCATGCAAGGCCTTGGTTCTGTCCAAAACTTTAAGATTTCTTTTTGTACTTGGTTTCTCCATAGGCTTGAGTCCGAGGACCATACAAGGCCTTGGTTCTGTCCAAAACTTTTAAGATTTCTCTTTTGTACTTGGTTTCCCCATAGGCTTGAGGCGAGACCATTGAAGGCCTTGGTTCTGTCCAAAACTGTAATATTTTTCTTTTGTACTTTGGTTTACCCCATAGGCTTTAGGGTCCGTGACCATGCAAAGGCCTTGGTTCTGGTCCAAAACTTATGAGCTTTCTTTTTTGTACTTGGTTTCCCCACAGGCTTGAGTCGAGGACACCATGCAATGGCCTTTGGTTCTGCTTCAAACTTGTAATATTTCTCTTTGTACTTGGTTTCCCCATAGGCTTGAGTCCGAGGGACCATTCAAGGCCTTGCGTTCTATCCAAAACTTATGAGTTAGTTTTTTGTACTTGTTTCCCATAAGCTTGAGTCCGAGGACCATGCAAGGCCTGTTCCTTGTCCAAAACTTATGAGCTTTCTTTTTGTAACTTGGTTATCCCCATAGCTTGAGTCCGAGGACCATGCAAGGCCTTGGGGTCTGTCCAAAACTTGTAAG
>NW_022156176.1:0-1645 GCF_001633185.2 Quercus lobata
TTTTTCAGCCTATTCCTGACCCGTTTCGTCTTTAAATGAAGCCTGGATGATGTTTTTTAATTTTTTAAAATTTTATGCATTTATTTTTGAATTTTTTTTTACTCGGTCGGGTTTCGAACGATAGGAAAGAAATTTTTTTTTCATTCTTACTCTTTTCAGCTATCTGACCCGTTTCATATTGAAATGAAGCCTGTGGATGATGTTTTTTAATTTTATAAATTTTTTGCATTTAATTTTTGAATTTTCTAAACCTCGGCTGGGTTCGAACGGATAGGAATGAAATTTTTTTTTGTTCTCTATTTTTCAGCCTTATCCTGACCCGTCCGCTTTAAATGAGCCTGGACCGATGTTTTTTTTTAATTTTAAATTTTTATGCATTTAAATTTTTGAATTTTTTTACTCGGGTCGGGTTCGAACGGATAGAAGAAATTTTTTTTTCTTCTCTATTTCGGCCTATCCTGACCCGTTTTCATACTGAATGAAGCCTGGATGATGTTTTTTAATTTTTAAAATTTTTTTTGCAATTTATTTTTGAATTTCTACTCGGGTCGGGTTCGAACGGATAAGGATGAAATTTTTTTTGTTCTCCTATTTTTCAAGGCCTATCCTGACCCGTTTCGTCTTTAAATGAAGCCTGGATGATGTCTTTTTTAATTTTTAAAATTTTTTTGCATTTATTTTTGAATTTTCTAACTCGGGTCGGGTTCGAACGGATAGGAATGAAATTTTTTTGTTCTCTATTTTTCAGCCTATCCTGACCCGTTTCGTCTTTAAATGAAGCCTGGATGATGTTTTTTAATTTTTAAAAATTTTTTGCATTCATTTTTTGAATTTTCTAACTCAGGTCGGGTTCGTACGGATAGGAATGAAATTTTTTTTCATCTCTATTTTTCGGTCAGTTCTGAACCGTATCCTATTGAAATGAAGCCTGGATGATGTTTTTTAATTTTTAAAATTTTTATGCATTTATTTTTGAATTTTTTTACTCGGGTCGGGTTCGAACGGATAGGAAAGAAATTTTTTTTCTTCTCTATTTTCGGCCTATCCTGACCCGTTTCATATTGAAATGAAGCCTGGATGATGTTTTTTTAATTTTTAAATTTTTTTGCATTTATTTTGAATTTTCTCTAACTCGGGTCGGGTTCGAACGGATAGGAAGAAATTTTTTTTTGTTCTCTATTTTTTCAGCCTATCCCCTGACCCGTTCGTCTTTAAATGAAGACTGGATGATGTTTTTTAATTTTAAAAATTTTATGCATTATTTTTGAATTTTTTTTACTCGTGGTCGGGTTCGAAATGGGATAGGAATGAAATTTTTTTTCTTCTTCTATTTTTCGGCCTATCCTACCCGTTCATATGAAATGAAGTCCTGGATGAGTTTTTTTAAATTTTAAAATTTTTTTGCATTTATTTTTAATTTTCTAACGTCGGGTCCGGGTTCGAACGGATAGGAATGAAATTTTTTTTGTTCTCGGATATTTTATTCAGCCTATCTCGACCCAGTTTCGTCTTTAAATGCAGTCTGAGATGATGAAGTAATGTTGTTAGACAAACCATCCACGCATTTTTTTGCACATTGTTTTTTTAACCTTCGAATGCGGGCTTGAGAGAGCGAGAAGGCAGGGTATGAAATTTTTTTTGTTCT
>NW_022156177.1:0-1642 GCF_001633185.2 Quercus lobata
CTATGGGGAAACCAAGTACTCAAAAGAAAAATCACAAGTTTTGGACAGAACCAAGGCCTTGCGTGGTCCTCGGACTCAAGCCTATGGGGAAACCAAGTACTCAAAAGAAAAATCACAAGTTTTGGACAGACCCAAGGCCTTGCGTGGTCCACGGACTCAAACCTTTGGGGAAACCAAGTACTCAAAAGAAAAATCACAAGTTTTGGACAGAACCAAGGCATTGCGTGGTCCTCGGACTCAAGCCTATGGGGAAACCAAGTACTCAAAAGAAAAATCACAAGTTTTGGACAGAACCAAGGCCTTGCATGGTCCTCGGACTCAAGCCTATGGGAAAACCAAGTACTCAAAAAAAAAATCACAAGTTTTGGACAGAACCAAGGCCTTGTGTGGTCCTCGGACTCAAGCCTATGGGGAAACCAAGTACTCAAAAGAAAAATCACAAGTTTTCGACAGAACCAAGGCCTTGCGTGGTCCTCGACTCAAGCCTATGGGGAAACCAAGTAATTAAAAGAAAAAATCACAGTTTTGGACAGAACCAAGGCCTTGCGTGGTCCTCGGACTCAAGCCTATGGGGAAACCAAGTACTCGTTTAAAGAAAAATCACAAGTTTTGGACAGAACCAAGGCTTGCAAATGGTCCTCTGGACTCAGCCTATGGGACCAAGTAGTTCAATGAAAAATCACAAGTTTTGGACAGAACCAAGGCCTTGCGTGGTCCTCGGACCCATGCCTATGGGGAAACCAAGTACTCAAAAGAAAAATCACAAGTTTTGGACAGAACCAAGGCCTTGCTTGGTCCTCGGATTCAAGCCTATGGGGAAACCAAGTACTCAAAAGAAAAATCACAAGTTTTGGACAGAACAAAGGCCTTGCGTGGTCCTCGGACTCAAGCCTATGGGAAAACCAAGTACTCAAAAGAAAAATCACAAGTTTTGGACAGAACCAAGGCCATGCGTGGTCCTCGGACTCAAGCATATGGGGAAACCAAGTACTCAAAAGAAAAATCACAAGTTTTGGACAGAACCAAGGCATTGCGTGGTCCTCGGACTCAAGCCTATGGGGAAACCAAGTACTCAAAAGAAAAATCACAAGTTTTGGACAGAACCAAGGCCTTGCGTGGTCCTCGGACCCATGCCTATGGGGAAACCAAGTACTCAAAAGAAAAATCACAAGTTTTGGACAGAACCAAGGCCTTGCATGGTCCTCGGACACAACCCAATCTGAAAACGAAGTACTCGAAAGAAAAATCACAAGTTTTGGACAGAATCAAGGCCTTGCATGGTCCTCGGACTCAAGCCTATAGGGAAACCAAGTACTCGAAAGAAAAATCACAAGTTTTGGACAGAACCAAGGCCATGCATGGTCCTTGGACTCAAGCCTATGGGGAAACCAAGTACTCAAAAGAAAAATCACAAGTTTTGGACAGAACCAAGGCCTTGCATGGTCCTCGGATTCAAGCCTATGGGGAAACCAAGTACTCGAAAGAAAAATCACAAGTTTTGGATAGAACCAAGGCCATGCATGGTCCTTGGACTCAAGCCTATGGGGAAACCAAGTACTCGAAAGAAAAATCACAAGTTTTGGACAGAACCAAGGCCATGCATGGTCCTCGGACTCATGCCTATGGGGAAACAAAGTACTCA
>NW_022156178.1:0-1641 GCF_001633185.2 Quercus lobata
TTTTTGTTCTCTTTTTTTCAGCTATCTGACCTTTCTTCTTGAATGAAGCTGGATGATGTTTTTTAATTTTAGAATTTTTTTGCATTTTATTTTTATTTTCTAACTGGGTGGGTTGAATGGATAGGAGGAAATTTTTTTTCCTTCTAAATTTTTCGGCGCTGTTTCACCCGTTTTCATCTTGGGAAATGAGCCCGGATGATGTTTTTTAATTTTTAGAATTTTTTTGCATTTATTTTTTGAATTTTCTAACTCGGCTCGGATTCGAACGGATAGGAAGGAAATTTTTTTTGTTCTCTATTTTTCGGCTTTTCCTGTCCCGTTTCGTCTTGAAATGAAGCCTGGATGATGTTTTGTAATTTTTACAATTTTTTGGCATTTATGTTTTGAATTTTCTAACTTGGCTCGGGTTCGAACGGATAGGAAGGAAATTTTTTTTGTTCTCTATTTTTCGGCCTTTCCTGTCCCGTTTGGTCTTGAAATGAAGCCTGGATGATGCTATTTAATTTTTAGAATTTTTTTTCATTTATTTTTGAATTTTCTAACTCGGGTCGGGTTCGAACGGATAGGAAGGAAATTTTTTTTGTTCCCTATTTTTCGGCCTGTCCTGACCCGTTTCTTCTTGAAATGAGGCCTGGATGATGTTTTTTAATTTTTAGAAATTTTTTGCATTTATTTTTGAATTTTCTAACTCGGGTCTGGTTCGAACGGATAGGAAGGAAATTTTTTTTGTTCTCTATTTTTCGGCCTTTCCAGACCCGTCTCGTTTTTAAACGAAGCCCCGATGATGTTTTTTAATTTTTATGGAATTTTTTGCATTTATTTTTTGAATTTCCTAACTCGGCTCGGATTCGAACGGATAGGAAGGAATTTTTTGTTCTCTGTTTTTCGGCTTATTCCTGTCTCGTTCGTCTTGAAATGATGCCTGGGATTAATGTTTGGTAGATTTTTAGAATTTTTTTGCAATTATGTTTTGAATTTTCCTAACTCGGCTCGTGGTTCGAGCGACAGGAAGGAATTTTTTTTTTGTTCTCATATTTTTAGGCCAAATCCCTGAACCCGTTTCGTCTGAAATTGAGGCCTGGATGATGTTTTTTTAATTTTTAGAATTTTTTTGTATATATTTTTTGAATTTTCTAACTCGCTCGGATTCGAACGGATAGGAAGCAAATTTTTTTTTTTCTATTTTCGGCCTTTCCTGACCCGTTTCGTCTTGAAATGAAGCCTGGAATGATGTTATTTAATTTTTTAGACATTTTTTTGCAGTTATTTTTTTGAATTTTCTAACTCGGCTCGGATTCGAACGGATAGGAAGGAAATTTTTTTGTTCTCTATTTTTCGGCTTTTCCTGTCCGCGTTTCGTCTTGAAATGAAGCCTGGATGTGTTTTTGGTAATTTTAGAATTTTTTTGCATTTATTTTTTTAATTTTCTAACTCGGCTCGGGTTCGAACGGATAGGAAGGAAATTTTTTTTTGTTCTCTATTTTTCGGCCTTTTCTGTCCCGTTTCGTCTTGAAATGAAGCCTGGATGATGCTATTTAATTTTTCAAATTTTTTGGCATTTATGTTTTGAATTTTCTAACTCGGCTCGGGTTCGAACGGATAGGAAGGAAATTTTTTTTGTTCTCTATTTTTCGGCCTTTC
>NW_022156179.1:0-1634 GCF_001633185.2 Quercus lobata
AAAATTAAAAAACCTCTTTCCAGCATTATTTTTAGCCAAAACGGGATGAGATAGGCCGCGAAAGGGAGAAAAATCTTTTAGTCTAGAATTCCGTTCGTATTTGGCCTGGGGAAGAAAATTCCGAAAAAAATAGCAAAAAATTATAAAATTGAAAAACCTCTTTCCGGCATTATTTTTAGCCAAAACGGGATGAGATAGGCTGAGAAAGTGAAAAAAAAAAAATTTTAGTCCCGAATTCCGTTCATACTCGACCCGGGCAAGAAAATTCCGAAAAAAATAGCAAAAAAATTCAAAAAATTAATAAACCTCTCTTTCCGGCATTAATTTTAGCCAAAACGGGATGAGATAGGCTGAGAAAGCGAGAAAAATCTTTTAGTCCAGAATTCCGTTCGTACTCGGCCTGGGGAAGAAAATTCCAAAAAAAATAGCAAAAAAATTCAAAAAATTAAAAAACCAGTTTCTGGCATTATTTTTTGCCAAAACAGGATGAGATTGGCCAAAAAAGAGAGAAAAATCTTTTAGTCCCGAATTCTGTTCACACTCGTCCGGAGCTAGAAAATTCCAAAAAAAATAGCTAAAAAATTCAAAAAATTTAATAAGTTAATTCCGGGATTATTTCTATCCAAAATGGGTTGAGAGAGGCCGAAAAAGAGAAAAAAAATTTAGTCCCAATTCTGTTCATACTGAACCCGGGCAAGAAGATTCCAAAAAAAATATTGAAAAAATTAAAAAATCTCTTTCCGGCATTAATTTTAGCCAAATCGGGATGAGATAGTGGGGGTTTTGTCCCGATCTGTTACCACTCGTCCGGAGCTAGAATTCCTGTTCTTAATAATAAAGTTAATTCCGGGATGTTTTTTTTCATGGTTGAGAGAGGCCGAAAAAGAGAAAAAAAATTTAGTCCAATTCTGTCATACTGAACGACGGTCAAGAATTCCAAAAAAAATATTGAAAAATTAAAAAACCTACGGTTCTCATTTAGCTAAGATCGGGTGGATAAGCCGAGAGGTATTTTCGTAACGTTGTTTATCGCGGAGCCGATTCCGAAAAAAAATAGCAAAAAATAATCACCACATTTCCGGCATTATTTTAGCCGTAATGGGATGAAGAATAGGGCCGAGAAGGAGAAAAATCTTATTAGTCCAAATTCGTTCTCTCGCGTGGGGAGATTCGACTAGGAAAAAATTTAAAAAAATTAAAAAACCACTTTCTGGCAATTATTTTTCGCCAAAACGGGATAGAATTGGCCGAAAAGACGAGTAAAAACTATTACACCCGAATTCTATTCCACACCCGTCCCGAGCGTAATACCATAAAAAAAAATAGCAAAAAATTTCAAAAAAGTTGATTCCGGGATTATTTCCACCAAAACGGGTTGGAGAGGCCGAAAGAGAATAAAAAATTTTAGATCCCGAATTCCGTTCATCATGAACCGGGTAAAGAAAAATCCAGAAATACGAAAAAAAATTTCAAAAGATTAAAAAAAAAATCTCTTTCCGGCATTAATTTTAGCCAAAACGGGATGAGATAGGCCGGGAAAGCGAGAAAAATCTTCGAGTCCAGAATTCCGTTCGTACTCGGCCTAGGGAAGAAAATTCCGAAAAAAATAGCAAAAAATTATAAAATTTAAAAAA
>NW_022156180.1:0-1629 GCF_001633185.2 Quercus lobata
ATTTTTGTTCTCTATTTTTCGGCCTATCCTGGCCCGTATGGTCTTGAAATGGACCCTGGATGATATTTTTTAATTTTTAGAATTTTTTTTCAATTTATTTTTTGAATTTTCTAACTCGTGTCGGGTTCGAACGGATAGGAAGGAAATTATTTTTGTTCTCAATTTTTCGGGCTGTCCTGACCCTTTTCTTCTTGAAATGCGGCCTGGATGATGTTTTTTAATTTTTAAAATTTTTTTGCATTTATTTTTTGAATTTTCTAGCTCAGGTCAGGTTCGAACGGATAGGAAGGAAATTTTTTTTGTTCTCAATTTTTCGGCCTGTCCTGACCCGTTTCGTCTTGAAATGAAGCCTGGATGATTTTTTTTTAATTTTTAAAATTTTTTTGCATTTATTTTTTGAATTTTCTAGCTCAGGTCAGGTTCGAACGGATAGGAAGGAAATTTTTTTTGTTCTCAATTTTTCGGCCTGTCCTGACCCGTTTCGTCTTGAAATGAAGCCTGGATGATTTTTTTTTAATTTTTAAAATTTTTTTGCATTTATTTTTTGAATTTTCTAGCTCGGGTCGGGTTCGAACGGATAGGAAGGAAATTATTTTTGTTCTCAATTTTTCGGCCTGTCCTGACCCGTTTCGTCTTGTAATGAAGCCTGAATGATGTTTTTTAATTTTTAGAATTTTTTTGCATTTATTTTCGAATTTTCTAACTCGGCCCGGGTTCGAACGGGTAGGAAGGGAATTATTTTTGTTATCAATTTTTCGGTCTTTCCTGAACCGTTTCGTCTTGAAATGAAGCCTGGATGATGTTTTTGTAATTTTTAAAATTTTTTTGCATTTATTTTCGAATTTATCTAAACTCGGGCCGGGTTCGAACGGGTAGGAAGGAAATTATTTTTGTTCTCTATTTTTCGGCCTATCCTGGCCCGTATGGTCATGAAATGAACCCCGGATGATATTTTTTATTTTTTAGAATTTTTTTGCATTTATTTAAGAATTTTCTAACTCGGGCCGGGTTCGAACGGGTAGGAAGGAAATTATTTTTGTTCTCTGTTTTTCGGCCTATCCTGGCCCGTATGGTCTTGAAATTTTTTAATTTTTAGAATTTTTTTTCAATTTCATTTTTTGAATTTTCTAACTCGTGTCGGGTTCAACGGATAGGAAGAAAATTTGTTTTTGTTCTCGATTTTCGGTCTGTGCTGACCCGTTTCGTTTGAAATTAAGCCTGGATTGATGATTTTTTAATTTTTAATATTTTTTTTGCATTTATTTTTGAATTTGTTAACCGGGTCAGTCTAACGGATAGGAGGAAATTTTTTTTGTTCTCAATTTTCGGCCTGTCCTGCCCTTCGTTCTTAAATAGCCTGGATGATGTGGTTTTTATTTTTATAAATTTTTGCAATTTTTTTGACATTTTCAACTCGGCCGGTTCAACGGTGAGAAGGAAATTATTTTGATTCTAATTTTGCGCCCTGCCTGACCCGTTTCGTCTTGAATGAAGCCGACCGATGTTTTTTTAATTTAAAATTTTTTTTGCATTTATTGAATTTTCTTATCTCGGTCGGGTTCGAACGGATAGGGAAGGAATTGTTTTGTTCTCGATTTTTCGGTCTGTGCATGTTTTTAATTTTTAAAA
>NW_022156181.1:0-1628 GCF_001633185.2 Quercus lobata
TTTGGACAGAACCAAGGTCTTGCATGGTCCTCGGACTCAAACCTATGGGGAAACCAAGTACAAGAGATCAATATCAAAAGTTTTGGACAGACCCAAGGCCTTGCATGGTCCACGGACTCAAGCCTGTGGGGAAACCAAACACAAAAAACAAATCTCAAACTTTGGACAGAACCAAGGTCTTGCATGGTCCTCGGACTCAAACCTATGGGGAAACCAAGTACAAGAGATCAATATCAAAAGTTTTGGACAGAACCAAGGCCTTGCATGGTCCACGGACTCAAGCCTATGGGGAAACCAAGTACATAAAAAAGATCATAAGTTTTGGACAGAACCAAGGCCTTGCATGGTCCTCGGACTCAAGCCTATGGGGAAACCAAGTACATAAAAAAAATCTTACAAGTTTTGAACAGAACCAAGGCCTTGCATGGTCCTCGGACTCAAGCCTATTGGGGAAACCAAGTACATAAAAGATCATAAGTTTTGGACAGAACAGGCCTATGCATGGTCCCGACTCAAGCCTATGGGGAAACCAGTAACATAAAAAGATCATAAGTTTTGGACAGACCAAGGCCTTGCATGGTCCTCGGACCTCAGCCTATGGGGAAACCAAGTACTAAAAAGATCAATAAGTTTTTGGGAACGAACCAAGGCTTGCATGGTCCACGGACTCCAGCCTATGGGGAAACCAAGTACAAAAAAGAAAGCTCATAAGTTTTGGACAGAACCAAGGCCTTGCATGGTCCTCGGACTCAAGCCTATGGGGAAACCAAGTACAATAAAGAAATCTTACAAGTTTTGGACAGAACCAAGGCCTTGCATGGTCCTCGGACTCAAGCCTATGGGGAAACCAAGTACAAAAAAGAAAGCTCATAAGTTTTGGACAGAACCAAGGCCTTGCATGTCCCGAATCAAGCCTATGGGAAACCAAGTACATAAAAGAATCATAAAGTTTGAACAGAACCAAGGCCTGCATGGTCCTCGACCAGCCTATGGGGAAACAAACATAAAAGAATCAAAGTTTTGGAGAATCAGCCTTGGCATGTCCCGGATTAAAGCTAGGGAACCATAGTACATAAAAGATCATAAGTTTGGGACAGAACTCAAAGTGCCTGCAATGGTCCTCGGAACCAAGCCTATGTGAAACAAGTCTAAAGGATCATAATGAAAAGAACCAAGGCCTTGCATGTCCTCTGGACTCAACCTATGGGAAACCATACATAAAAAGATCATAATTGGAAACAGAACAAAGCGCAGTCCCTTCGGACTCAAGCCTATGGGGAACAAGACAAAAGATCATAATTTGACAGAACCAAAGGCTGCATGGCCTCGGACTCAAGCCTATGGGGAAACCAAGTACATAAAAGGATCATAAGTTTTGGACAGAACCAAGGCCTTGCATGGTCCACGGATTCAAGCCTATGGGGAAACCAAGTACATAGAAAGATCATAAGTTTTGGACAGAATCAAGGCCTTGCATGGTCCTCGGACTCAAGCCTATGGGGAAACCAAGTACATAGACAGATCATAAGTTTTGGAAAGAACCAAGGCCTTGCATGGTCCTCGGACTCAAGCCTATGGGGAAACCAAGTACATAAACAGATCATAAGTTTTGGACAAAACCAAGGCCT
>NW_022156182.1:0-1626 GCF_001633185.2 Quercus lobata
TTTGGAAAAAAAAAAAAAAAAACCCTCGAGTAATTTTTGTAAGAAAATGCCCCTCAGTTACACTGGCGAAGAATTTTAACCGGAATCAAATGTAGGCATGTGTGCATGAAAACTTGTAGATAGCATATTAAGAGAGCCAAGAAACAAATGCAAAATTCTTTACCAAAAAAAAGTATCAATTTTGTACAAAAATGCTCCTAGGATAGGTTGGTCAAGAATTTTGACCTAAATCAAATATCGGCATGTGTGCGTGAAAACTTGTAGACAGCTGCTTAAAACGTCGAAGAAACAAATGCGAAATTCGGGAGGAAAAAAGAAAAAACAGAAAAACTCGTATCAATTCTGATCGAAAACTTGTAGACAGCTGCTTAAAACGTCGAAGAAACAAATGGGAAATTCAGGAGGAAAAAAAAGAAAAAGAAAAACTTGTATGAATTCTGAACGAAAATTCACCTCGGTTAGACTGGTCAAGAATTTGGACCTGAATGAAATGACGGCGTGTGTGCATGAAAACTTGTAGACTGCACATTAAGGCGACGAAGAAACAAATGCAAAATTCTGTAGCAAGAAAAGAACAAAAAACAAAAAATCGTATCAATTTTGTGCAAAAATGCCCTTAGGTCAGACTGCTCAAGAATTTTGACCTGAATCAAATGTCGGCGTGTGTGCGAGAAAACTTGTAGACAGCACATTATGACGTCGAAGATACAAATGCAAAATTCTTTACAAAGAAAAGAAAAGAAAAAAAAAATCGTATCAATTTTGTACAAAAATAGCCCTAGGTCAAATTGATCAACAATTTTCACCTGAATCCAGTATCAGTATTTTTGCATTAAAACTTGTAGATAGCATATATAGAGCTCCAAGAAACAATTGGAAAATTCCATTGGAAAAAAAAAAAAAAAACCATTAGTTAATTTTTGTACGAAAATGCCCATTACGGTCAGACTGGTCAAGGAATTTATGTTTCCGGAGTATGTGCAGTGGTGGTCCCGTCATCACCGTGTCTATAACTGCAAGTAACCACTTGATGGATTGCTGATCGAGACGACCTTAGAGCAGGGCAGACAATGGCACTTTCAGTGAGAGGAGAGGAAACAAAACCGAAAAAAATCGTATCAATTTTGAAACAAAATAGCCCTAGCGTTAAATTGGGTATCATGGTAGGGTATGCGAGACTAACTGACCTCGATAAGCGAGCCCCCAGTGACGTTGCTAGATAGCATTAGTGTTTCAGTGAGTTCGACAGAACAATTGGAAAATTCCAGTGAAAAAAATACATAAGATAGAAGTACAGATATCCTAGTATTTTTAGTACAAAAATGCCCTCGGACAATAGCTGCTCTGCGACGGATCTTAGACAGGTCACTCTGGGATGGAGTTCAGACTGGTCAGAATTTGACTGGATACAACTGTCGGCAGTGAGTGCATGAAAACTTGTAGATGATATAATCAGAGAGCCAAGAAATAAATGCAAAATTCTTTAGAAAGAAAAGAAAAGAAAAGAAAAAAAACTCGTATCAATTCTGTACGAAAATGCCCCTAGGTTAGGTTGGCTAAGAATTTTGACCTGAATCCAGTATCGGCGTTTTTGCATGAGAACTTGTTGATAGTATGTATAGAGCT
>NW_022156183.1:0-1624 GCF_001633185.2 Quercus lobata
TTGGATGAGAAAACTGAGTTTTGGACAGAACCAAGGTATTGTATGGTCCTCGGACTCAAACCTATGGGGAAACCAACTACTTGGATGAGAAAACTGAGTTTTGGACAGAACCAAGGTATTGTATGGTCCTCGGACTCAAACCTATGGGGAATCCAACTACTTGGACGAGAAAACTGAGTTTTGGACAGAACCAAGGTATTGTGTGGTCCTGAGACTCAAACCTTTGGGGAAACCAACTACTTGGATGAGAAAACTGAGTTTTGAACAAAACCAAGGTATTGTATGGTCCTCGGACTCAAACCTATGGGGAATCCAACTACTTGGATGAGAAAACTGAGTTTTGGACAGAACCAAGGTATTGTATGGTGCTCGGACACAAACCTATGAGGAAACCAACTACTTGGATGAGAAAACTGAGTTTTTGACAGAACCAAGGTATTGTATGGTCCTCGGACTCAAACCTATGGGGAATTCAACTACTTGGATGAGAAAACTGAGTTTTGGACAGAACCAAGGTATTGTATGGTCCTCGGACTCAAACCTATGGGGAAACCAACTACTTGGATAAGAAAACTGAGTTTTGGACAGAACCAAGGTATTGTGTGGTCCTCGGACTCAAACCTATGGGGAATCCAACTACTTGGATGAGAAAACTGAGTTTTGGACAGAACCAAGGTATTGTGTGGTCCTCAGACTCAAACCTATGGGGAAACCAACTACTTGGATGAGAAAACTGAGTTTTGGACAAAACCAAGGTATTGTGTCCGATACCCCCCACCCCCACCCCCCCCGACTCAAACCTTGGGGAATCCGATCTAATTGGATGAGCATGATTTGGACAGACCAGGTATTGTGTGGTCTCAGACTCAAACCTTGGGGAACCAACTACTTGGATGAGAAACTGAGTGACATAAACAAGGTATTTATGGTCCCGGACTCAAACCTAAGGGCATCAACTACTTGGATTAGAAAACTGAGTTTGTGACAGAATCCAAGGTATTGTATTCCTCTGGTACTCAACCCTATGAGGAAACCAAACTAACTTGATGAGTAACTGAGTTTTTGACAGAACCAAAGGTATTTATGGTCCTCGGACTCCAAACCTAGGGGAACCAACACTTGGATGAGAAAGACTGAGTTTTGACCTAGAATCCAAGGTATTCGTATGTCCTCGGACTCAATACCTAGGGAATCCAACTATCTTGGATGAGAAAAACTGAGTTTTGGACGAACCAGGTAGTTGTATGGTCTCGACGCAAACCTATGGGAATCCATACTACTTGGATGAAGAAAACGAGTTTGGCAGCCAAGGTATTGTATGGTCTCTCGGACTCAACCTATGGGGAAACCAACTACTTGGATGAGAAAACTGAGTTTTGGACAGAACCAAGGTATTGTATGGTCCTCGGACTCAAACCTATGGGGAAACCAACTACTTGGATGAGAAAACTGAGTTTTTGGACAGAACCAAGGTATTGTATGGTCCTCGGACTCAAATCTATGGGGAAACCAACTACTTGGATGAGAAAACTGAGTTTTTGGACAGAACCAAGGTATTGTATGGTCCTCGGACTCAAATCTATGGGGAAACCAACTACTTGGATGAGAAAACTGAGTTTTGGAC
>NW_022156184.1:0-1623 GCF_001633185.2 Quercus lobata
ATCCAGGCTTCGTTTCAAAACGAGACTGGTCTGGAAAGGCCGAAAAATAGAGAACAAAAAAAATTTCCTTCCTATCCGTTCGAACCCGAGCCGAGTTAGAAAATTCAAAACATAAATGCCAAAAATTTCTAAAAATTACAAAACATCATCCAGGCTTCATTTCAAGACGAAACGGGACAGGAAAAGCCGAAAAATAGAGAACAAAAAAAATTTCCTTCCTATCCGTTCGAATACGAAGCGAGTTAGAAAATTCAAAAAATAACTGCAAACATTCTAAAAATAAATAACAATCATCCAGGCTTTCATTTCAAGACGAAACGGTCAGGGAAGGCCAAAAATAGAGAAACAATTAAATTTGCTTCATATCTCGTTCGAATCCGAGCCGAGTTAGAAAAAATTCAAAAAAATAATGCATAAAAATTCTAAAAATTAAAAACATCATCCAGACTTCAATTCGGACGAACCGGGTCAGGATTGGCCTAAAAATAAGGGGTAGGAACAAAAAAAATTTCCTTCCTGTCTGCATCGACCGAAGCCGAGTTAGAAAATTCAAAAAATAACTGCAAAAAAATTCTAAATATTAAATAAATCATCCAGGCATCAGTTAAAAGACCGAAACGGATCAGGGAAGGTAAAATAGTGAACAAAAAATTCGCTTCCGTAATCCGTGGCTCGATTACCGCCACGGTTAGAAGTCAAAAATAAATGCAAAAATTCCTAAAATTAAATGAACATATTGAGGGCTTATTTCAAGACGAAACGGGTCAGGAAAGGCCGAAAAATAGAGAAACAAAAATTTCCTTCCTATCCGTTCGAACCCGAGCCGAGTTAGAAAATTCAAAAATAAATGCAAAAAAATTCTAAAAATTAAAAAACATCATCCAGGGTTCATTTCAAAACGAGACGGGTCTGGAAAGGCCGAAAAATAAAGAACAAAAAAAATTTCCTTCCCATCCGTTCGAACCCGAGCCGAGTTAGAAAATTCAAAAATAAATGCAAAAAAATTCTAAAAATTAAAAAACATCATCCAGGCTTCGTTTCAAAACGAGACGGGTCTGGAATGGCCGAAAAATAGAGAACAAAAAAAATTTCCTTCATATCCGTTCGAACTCCCGAGCCGAGTTTAGAAATTCAAAACAATAAATTGCGCCAACAAAATTTAAAAAATTACAAAACATATCCAGGCTTCATTTCAAGCAACGAAACGGGAACAGGAAAAGCCGAAAATAGAGAACAAAAAAAATTTCCTTCCCATCCGTTCGAACCCGAGCCGAGTTAGAAAATTCAAAAATAAATGCAAAAAAATTCTAAAAATTAAAAAACATCATCCAGGCTTCGTTTCAAAACGAGAAGGGTCTGGAAAGGCCGAAAAATAGAGAACAAAAAAAATTTCCTTCATATCCGTTCGAACCCGAGCCGAGTTAGAAAATTCAAAACATAAATGCCAAAAAATTTTAAAAATTACAAAACATCATCCAGGCTTCATTTCAAGACGAAACGGGACAGGAAAAGCCGAAAAATACAGAACAAAAAAAATTTCCTTCCTATTCGTTCGAATCCGAGCCGAGTTAGAAAATTCAAAAAATAACTGCAAAAAAATTCTAAAAATTAAATAACATCATC
>NW_022156185.1:0-1621 GCF_001633185.2 Quercus lobata
TTTTTTTGCATTTATTTTTTGAATTTGTAACTCGTGTGGAGTTCGAACGGATAGGAAGGAAATTTTTTTTGTTCTCGATTTTTCGGCCTGTGCTGACCCGTTTTGTCTTGAAATGAAGCCTAGATGATGTTTGTTAATTTTTAAAATTTTTTTGCATTTATTTTTTGAATTTTCTAGCTCGGGTCGGGTTCGAACGGATAGGAAGGAAATTATTTTTGTTCTCAATTTTTCGGCCTGTCCTGACCCGTTTCATCTTTAAATGAAGCCTGGATGATGTTTTTCAATTTTTAAAATTTTTTTGCATTTATTTTTAATTTCCTAACTCGGGTCGGGTTCGAACGTTAGGAAATGAATTATTTTTGTTCTTTTATTTTTGGCCTGTCAGACCCGTTTCATCTTTAAATGAAGCCTGGATGATGTTTTTTAATTTTTAAAATTTTTATGCATTTATTTTTGAATTTTTTTACTCGGGTCGGGTTCGAATGGATAGGAATAAATTTTTTTTCTTCTCTATTTTTCGGCCTATCCTGACCCGTTTCATATTGAAATGAAGCCTGTATGATGTTTTTTAATTTTTAAAATTTTTTTGCATTTATTTTTGAATTTTCTAACTCGGGTCGGGTTCGAACGGATAGGAATGAAATTTTTTTTGTTTTCTATTTTTCAGCCTATCCTGACCCGTTTCGTCTTTAAATGAAGCCTGGATGATGTTTTTTAATTTTTAAAATTTTTATGCATTTATTTTTGAATTTTTTTACTCGGGTCGGGTTCGAACGGATAGGAAAGAAATTTTTTTTCTTCTCTATTTTTTGGCCTATCCTGACCCGTTTCATATTGAAATGAAGCCTGGATGATGTTTTTTAATTTTTAAAATTTTTTTGCATTTATTTTTGAATTTTCTAACTCGGGTCGGGTTAGAACGGATAGGAATGAAATTTTTTTTGTTCTCTATTTTTCAGCCTATCCTGACCCGTTTCGGCTTTAAATGAAGCCTGGATGATGTTTTTTAATTTTTAAAATTTTTATGCATTTCTTTTTGAATTTTTTTACTCGGGTCGAGTTCGAATGGATAGGAATGAAATTTTTTTTCTTCTCTATTTTTCGGCCTATCCTGACCCGTTTCATATTGAAATGAAGCCTGGATGATGTTTTTTAATTTTTAAATTTTTTTGCATTTATTTTTTTGAATTTTCTAACTCCGTCGGGTTCGAACGGATAGGGATGAAATTTTTGTTCATCCTCTATTTTTCGCCAGTTCTGAACCGTTCCTATTGAATGAACCTGGTGATGTTTTTAATTTTTTAAAAATTTTTTTGCATTTATTTTTTTGAATTTTCTAACTCGTGTCGGGTTCGAACAGATAGGAAGGAAATTTTTTTTGTTCTCGATTTTTCAGCCTGTGCTGACCCGTTTCGTCTTGAAATGAAGCCTGAATGATGTTTTTTAATTTTTAAAATTTCTTTGCATTTATTTTTTGAATTTTCTAGCTCGGGTCGGGTTTGAACGGATAGGAAGGAAATTATTTTTGTTCTCAATTGTTCGGCCTGTCCTGACCCGTTTCGTCTTGAATGGAAGCCTGGATGATGTTTTTTAATTTTTAAAATTTTTTTGCATTTATTTT
>NW_022156186.1:0-1620 GCF_001633185.2 Quercus lobata
GAATGAAATTTTTTTACTTCTTTATTTTTTGGCCTCTCCTGACCCGTTTCATATTCAAATGAAGCCTAGATGATGTTTTTTAATTTTGAAAATTTTTTTACATTTATTTTTGAATTTTTTAACTTGGGTCGGGTTCGAACGGATAGGAATGAAATTTTTTTTCTTCTTTATTTTTCGTTCTATCCTGACCCGTTTAATATTGAAATGAAGCCTGGACGATCTTTTTTAATTTTTAAAATTTTTTTGCATTTATTTTTGTATTTTTTAACTCGGGTCGGGTTCGAACGGATAGGAATGAAATTTTTTTTCTTCTCTATTTTTCGTTCTATGCCTGACGCCGTTAATATGAAAATGAAGCCTGGACGATCTTTTTTAATTTTTAAAATTTTTTTGCAATTTATTTTTGAATTTTATTAACTCGGGTCGGGTTCGCGAACGGATAGGAATGAAATTTTTTTTGCCTCTCTATTTTTCGGCCTCTCCTGTCCCGTTTCATATTGAAATGAATCCTGGATGATGTTTTTTAATTTTTAAAATTTTTTTGCATTTCTTTTTGAATTTTCTAACTCGGGTTGGGTTCGAACGGATAGGAATGAAATTTTTTTTGTTCTCTATTTTTCGACCTGCCCAGACCCGTTTTGTCTTGAAATGAAGCCTGGATAATGGTTCTAAATTTTTAAAATTTTTTTGCAATTATTTTTGAATTTTGTAACTCGGGTCGGGTTCGAACGGATAGGAATGAAATTTTTTTTCTTCTCTATTTTTCGGCCTATCCTGACCCGTTTCATCTTGAAATGAAGCCTGGATGATGTTTTTTAATTTTTAAAAATTTTTTTGCACTTATTTTTGAATTTTGTAACTCAGGTCGGGTTCGAACGGATAGGAATGAAATTTTTTTTCTTCTCTATTTTTCGGCCTATCCTGACCCGTTTCATCTTGAAATGAAGCCTGGATGATGTTTTTTAATTTTTAAAAATTTTTTTGCATTTATTTTTGAATTTTGTAACTCAGGTCGGGTTCCGAACGGATAGGAATGAAAATTTTTTCTTCTCGTATTTTTCGGCGCTAACCCTGACCCGTTTCATTTGAAATGAAGCCTGGATGATGTTTTTTAAATTTTTAAAAATTTTTTTGCAATTTATTTTTGAATTTTGTAATCAGGTCGGGTTCGAACGGATAGGAACGAAATTTTTTCTTTCTCTATTTTTCCGGCCTACCTGACCCGTTTCATCTTGAAATGAAGGCTGGATGATGTTTTTTAATTTTTAAAAATTTTTTTGCATTTATTTTTGAATTTTGTAACTCAGGTCGGGTTCGAACGGATAGGAATGAAATTTTTTTTCTTCTCTATTTTTCGGCCTATCCTGACCCGTTTCATTTTGAAATGAAGCCTGGATGATGTTTTTTAATTTTTAAAATTTTTTTGCATTTATTTTTGAATTGTGTAACTCGGGTCGAGTTCGAACGGATAGGAATGAATTTTTTTTTCTTCTTTATTTTTTGGCCATCTCTGACCCGTTTCATAATTCAAATGAAGCCTTGGATGATGTTTTAATTTTGAAATTTTTTTGCATTATTTTGAATTTTTTTTAAACTTGGGTCCGGGTTCGAACGGGTAGG
>NW_022156187.1:0-1619 GCF_001633185.2 Quercus lobata
TTGGCTTGGAAATATTTTTCCTATATCGCGAGATCAATAAACTTGAAATCAAATATTGGGTAAAAAAAAGTTAGTGGCTAGTTATTCACGAGCCAAAATCGCTTAGAAAATGTATTGAAAAGTGACCTTCTGTCACCGTTTCGACAATAACCTTTGAACAGTATGGAATTTTTAGATGCGGCCTGAGTGTTTTAGAAAGTAAACATTCGGATCTTGAATTTGAACACAAATTTCTTATGTTTTTGAGGGAAATCGAGAGAGTTATTGTCGTTTGTATTAGTCCCACCGGGTTACCCGAAATACGGAGTTCAAATTTTTTGCCAATGGACGGGCGTAGAAATGGCAGTTCAACGATTTCCACACGAATGTGGCTTGGAAATATTTTTCCTATATCAAGAGATCAATAACCTTGAAATCAAATATTGGTTAAAAAAAACGTTTGTGGCTAGTTATTCCCGAGCCATAATTACTTAGAAAATATTTTGTAAAGTGACCCTCAGTCACTGTTTCGACAATAACTTTTGAATCGTAAGGAATTTTTAGACGCGGCCTGAATGTTTTAGAAAGTTCACATTCGGATCTTGAATTTGAACACAAATTTTTTATGTTTTCGAAGGAAATCAAGAGAGTTATTGTCGTTTGTTTCGGTCCCACCGAGTTGCCCGAAATACGGATTCCAATTTTGTCCCAATGGGCGGGCGTAAAAATGGAAGTTCAACGATTCGCACACGAATTTGGCTTGGAAATATTTTTCCTATATCGCGAGATCAATAACCTTGAAATCAAATATTGGGTAAAAAAAAGTTAGTGGCTAGTTATTCACGTGCAACGTGACCAAAATCGCTTACGAGAAAATGTTTGAAAGAACTTGACCTCTCCTGTCACCAGGGTTTCGACAATAGCCTTTGAACCAGTAAGGAATTTTTTAGACGCGGGTCTGAAGTTTTGGAAAGAGTCACTCGACTCAATTTTGGAACACAAATTTGTCCTAATAGTCGAAGAATCAGAAATTGTTTTTACCAGTTCGTCCCATCTTGGTAACGCTCCATCGAGTTACGCCCCGAATACGGATTCCCAATTTGTCCCAATGCTGGCGGGATACACAAAATTGATAGGCAGTTCAAAACAAAAGATTATTTTCGGAAACTCCGTCAATTCGAGTAACAAACGAATTTGGCTTGAGGGAAATATTTTTCCTATACCTCGGGGAGGTCAGTGTATACCTTGAATCAAATATGGGTACTATAAATAAATTAGTGGCTAGATATTCAAAGAAGCCAAAATATTAGAACAAAGTATTGAGAAACGTGACCTTCATAGATTACCGATTTCGACAAACTTATGAACAGTAACGAATTTAGATTGCGGCCCTTGAGCTTTTAGAAAGTAAACATTCGGATCTTGAATTTGAACACAAATTTTTTATGTTTTCAAAGGAAATCAAGAGAGTTATTGTCGTTTGTTTCGGTCCCACCGAGTTACCCGAAATACGGATTCCAATTTTGTCCCAATGGGCGGGCGTAAAAATGGAAGTTCAACGATTCGCACACGAATTTGGCTTGGAAATATTTTTCCTATATCGCGAGATCAATAAACTTGAAATCAAATATTGGGTAAAA
>NW_022156188.1:0-1619 GCF_001633185.2 Quercus lobata
ATTTTTTTTGTTCCCTATTTTTCGGCCTGTCCTGACCCGTTTCTTCTTGAAATGAGGCCTGGATGATGTTTTTTAATTTTTAGAAATTTATTGCATTTATTTTTGAATTTTCTAACTCGGGTCTGGTTCGAACGGATAGGAAGGAAATTTTTTTTGTTCTCTATTTTTCGGTCTTTCCAGACCCGTCTCGTTTTGAAACGAAGCCCCGATGATGTTTTTTAATTTTTAGAATTTTTTTGCATTTATTTTTTGAATTTTCTAACTCGACTCGGATTCGAACGGATAGGAAGGAAATTTTTTTTGTTCTCTGTTTTTCGGCTTTTCCTGTCCCGTTTCGTCTTGAAATGATGCCTGGTTGATGTTTTGTAATTTTTAGAATTTTTTGGCATTTATGGTTTTTGAATTTTCTAACTCGGCTCGGGTTCGAAACGGATAAGGAAGGAATTTTTTTTGTTCCTCTATTTTTTTCGGCCTTTGTCCTGTCCCGTTTTGTCTTGAAAAATGAAAGCCCTGGATGAATGCCTTTTAATTTTTAGAATTTTTTTGCATTTATTTTTGAATTTTCTAGACTCGGGTCGGGTTCGATACGGATAGGAAAGAAATTTTTTTTGTTCGCCTATTTTTCGGCCTGGTCTGAGATTCTCTTGAAATGAAGGCCTGGGATGATGTTTTTTAATTTTTAGAAATTTTTTGGCATTTAATTTTTGAATTTTCTAACTCGGGTCTGGTTCGAACGGATAGGAAGGAATTTTTTTTGTTCTCTATTTTTAGGCCTTTCCTGACCCGTTTCGTCTTGAAATGATGCCTGGATGATGTTTTGTAATTTTTAGAATTTTTTTGCATTTATGTTTTGGATTTTCTAACTCGGCTCGGGTTCAAGCGGACAGGAAGGAAATTTTTTTTGTTCTCTATTTTTAGGCCAATGCTGACCCGTTTCGTCCTGATTTGAAGCCTGGATGATGTTTTTTAATTTTTAGAATTTTTTTGCATTTATTTTTTGAATTTTCTAACTCGGCTCAGATTCGAACGGATAGGAAGCAAATTTTTTTTTCTCTATTTTTCGGCCTTTCCTGACCCGTTTCGTCTTGAAATGAAGCCTGGATGATGTTATTTAATTTTTTGAAATTTTTTTTTGCAGTATTTTTTGAATTTCTAAACTCGGCTCGGATGTTCGAATGGATGGAGGAAATTTTTTTTGTTCTCTATTTTTTTCGGGCTTTTCCTGTCCCGTTTCGTCTTGAAATGAAGCCCTGGATGAATGTTTTGTAATTTTAGAATTTTTTGGCATTTAATGTTTTTGAATTTTCTAACTCGGCTCGGGTTCGAACGGATAGGAAGGAAATTTTTTTTTGTTCTCTATTTTTCGGCCTTTTCTGTCCCGTTTCGTCTTGAAATGAAGCCTGGATGATGCTATTTAATTTTTCAAATTTTTTGGCATTTATGTTTTGAATTTTCTAACTCGGCTCGGGTTCGAACGGATAGGAAGGAAATTTTTTTTGTTCTCTATTTTTCGGCCTTTCTTGTCCCGTTTCGTCTTGAAATGAAGCCTGGATGATGCTATTTAATTTTTAGAATTTTTTTGCATTTATTTTTGAATTTTCTAACTCGGCTCGGGTTCG
>NW_022156189.1:0-1619 GCF_001633185.2 Quercus lobata
TTTTTTGCTTTTTTTTTTTAATTTTGTAACTCGGGTCGGGTTCGAACGGATAGGAATGAAATTTTTTTTGTTCTCTATTTTTTGGCCTGTCCTGACCCATTTCATATTGAAATGAAGCCTGGATGATGTTTTTTAATTTTTAAAATTTTTTTGCACTTATTTTTGAATTTTTTAACTCGGGTCGGGTTCGAACGGATAGGAATGAAATTTTTTTTCCTCTCTATTTTTCAGCCTATCCTGTCCCGTTTCATATTGAAATGAATCCTGGATGATGTTTTTTAGTTTTTAAAATTTTTTTGCGTTTCTTTTTGAATTTTCTAACTCGGGTCGGGTTCGAACGGATAGGAATGAAATTTTTTTTGTTCTCTATTTATCGACCTGTCCAGACCCGTTTCGTCTTGAAATGAAGCCTGGATAATGTTTCTAAATTTTCAAAATTTTTTTGCAATTACTTTTGAATTTTGTAACTCGGGTCAGGTTCGAACGGATAGGAATGAAATTTTTTTTCTTCTCCATTTTTCGGCCTATCCTGACCCGTTTCATCTTGAAATGAAGCCTGGATGATGTTTTTTATTTTTAAAATTTTTTGCATTTATTTGTTGAATTTGGTAACTCGCGTCGGGTATCGATAAGGAAAAAAAAGAAATTGGGCATGAAATTTTTTTTTCTTCTCTATCTTTTCGCTACATCTGACGCTTCATTTTGAAATGAAGCGTGGATATGTTTTTTTAATTTTTAAAAATTTTTTGCATTTATTTATTTTGTCACTGGTGGGTTCGACGATAGGAATAGAATATTTTTGCTTCTCCTTTTTCCGGCGTCGACGTTTCATGTTGACCATGAAGATGGCTCGAATTTTTTTAATTTTTAAATTTTTTTGCTTATTTTTGAATTTTATAACATGGTCGTAGTTGAACGGATACGGATGGCAAATTGTTTTCTTATCTATTTTTCGGCTGGACGGTTTCATTGAATGAGACTGGATATGTTTGTTGTAATTTTTAAATTTTTGGCAATATTTTGAATTTGTACTCGGCGTCGGGATTGAACGATGGAATAAATTTTTTTTCCTCCTCCATTTTCCTTGCTACCCTGTCCATTTTCATCATTGAAAATGATCTGGATGATTTTTTTATTTAACATTCTTCCCTCGATTTCTTTTTGAATTTTCTAACTCGGGCGGGTTACGAAAACGGATAGAATGAAATTTTTTCTTAGTTTTTTTTTACAGACTTAGACCGTCCTCTTGAAATGAGCCTGATAATGTTCACATTTTAAATTTTTTTTGCATTATATTGAATTTTGTAACTCGGGTCGGGTTCGAACGGACAGGGATGAAATTTTTTTTTTTCTATATTTTTTGGCCTGTCCTGACCCATTTCGTCTTGACATGAAGCCTGGATGATGTTTTTTAATTTTTAAAATTTCTTTGCATTTATTTTTGAATTTTTTAACTCCGGTCGGGTTCGAACGGATAGGAATGAAATTTTTTTTGTTCTCTATTTTTCGGTCAATCCTGACCCGTTTCATATTGAAGTGAAGCGTGGATGATGTTTTTTAGTTTTTAAAATTTTTTTGCATTTCTTTTTTAATTTTTTAACTCGGGTTGGGTTCGAACG
>NW_022156190.1:0-1617 GCF_001633185.2 Quercus lobata
TGAAACCTGGATGATGTTTTTTGATTTTTAGAATTTTTTTGCGTTTATTTTTGAATTTTCTAACTCGGGTCGGGTTCGAACGGATAGGAATGAAATTTTTTTCGTTCTCTATATTTCGGCCTGTCCTGACTCGTTTCTTCTTGAAATGAAGCCTGGATGATGTTTTTTAATTTTTAAAATTTTTTTGCGTTTATTTTTGAATTTTCTAACTCGGGTCGGGTTCGATCGGATAGGGATGAAATTTTTTTTGTTATCTATTTTTCAATCTGTCCTGAACCGTTTCATCAAGAAATGAAGCCTGGATGATGTTTTTTAATTTCTAAAATTTTTTTGCTTTTATTTTTGAATTTTCTAACTCGGGTCGGGTTCGGACGGATCGAAATGAAATTTTTTTTGTTCTGTATTTTTCGGCCTGTCCTGACCTGTTTCTTCTTGACATGTAGCCTGGATGATGTGTTGTAATTTTTAGAATTTTTTTGCATTTATTTTTGAATTTTCTAACTCGGGTCGGGTTCGATCGGATAGGAATGAAATTTTTTTTGTTCTCTATTTTTTAGCCTGTCATGACCTGTTTTATCTTGAAATGAAGCCTGGATGATGTTTTTTAATTTTTAGACATTTTTTTGCGGTTTATTTTTGAATTTTTCTACTCGGCGTCGGTTTCGATGGTGATAGAAATGAAATTTTTTTTGTTCTCTGATTTTTTAGCCTGTCATGGATGTTTTATCTTGAATGAAGCTGGATGATGTTTTTTAATTTTTGAATTTTTTTGCGTTTATTTTTGAATTTTCCTAAACTCGGGGTCGGGTTCGATCGGATAGGAATGAAATTTTTTTTTGTTCTCTATTTTTTAGCCTGTCATTGACCCTGTCTTTATCTTGAAATGAGCCTGGAGTGATGTTTTTTAATTTTTAGGAATTGTTTTTGCATTTATTTATATTTGTTAACTCGAGTCGGGTTCGAACGATTGAAAAGAAATTCTTCTTTTATTCTCTATTTTTCGGCCTGTCTTCACCCGTTTCGTCTTGAAATGAACCTGGATGATGTTTTTGATTTTTAGAACTTTTTTTGCGTTTTTTATTGAATTTTCTAACTCGGGTCGGTTCGAACGGATAAGGAATGAATTTTATTTCGTTCTTATTTTTCGGCCTGTCTGACCGTTTCTTTGAAATGAACCTGGATGATGTGTTTTGATTCTTTAGAATTTTTTTGCGTTTTTTTTGAATTTTCTAACTGGGTCGGGTTCGACGGATAGGAATGAATTTTTTCGTATCTCTATTTTTCGGCCTGTCCTGACCCGTTTCGTCTTGAAATGAAGCCTGGATGATGTTTTTTAATTTTTAAAATTTTTTTGCTTTTATTTTTGAATTTTCTAACTCGGGTTGGGTTCGAACGGATTGGAATGAATTTTTTTTTGTTCTGTATTTTTCGGCCTGTCCTGACCTGTTTCTTCTTGAAATGTAGCCCGGATTATGTGTTTTAATTTTTAGAAGTTTTTGCATTTATTTTTGAATTTTCTAACTCGGCTCTGGTTCGAACGGATAGGAAGAAAATTTTTTTTCTTCTCTATTTTTAGGCTTGTCCTGACCCGTTTCTTCTTGAAATGAAGCCTGGATG
>NW_022156191.1:0-1616 GCF_001633185.2 Quercus lobata
AAACCTCTTCGCGGCTTTATTTTTTGCCAAAACGGGAATGAGATAGGCCGAAAAAGAGAAAACAAAATTTCAGTCCCGAATTCCGTTCATACTCGACCCGGGCAAGAAAATTCCGAAAAAGATAGTAAAAAAATTCAAAAAATTAGAAAACTTCTTCCCGGCATTATTTCTAGCAAAAACGGGATGATATAGGCCGAAAAAGTGAAAACAAAATTTTAGTCCCGAATTCCGTTCATACTCGACCCGGCCAAGAAAATTCCGAAAAAAATAGTAAATAAAATTCAAAAAATTATAAAACCTCTTCCCGGCAATATTCTACCGAATACGGGAAAGGCATAACGACAAAAAATAGACAACAAAATTTTACGCCCCGAATCTGTTCTTCTCGACCCGGGCAAGAAAAATTCTCCGAAAAAATAGTAAATAAAATTCAAAAAATATAAACCTCTCCGCATTTATTTCTAGCCAAGACGGGATGAGATAAGGACATAAAAGTGAAAATGAAAATTTTAGTCCCGAATTCTGAGCTACTCGATCCCGGGCCAATGAAAATTGCGAACAAAAATGTAAAAAAATTCAAAAATTATAAACTTCTCCCGGAATTATTTTTGGCCATAAATCGGCAAGAATAAGACCAAAAAAATAGAAACAAAATTTTAGACCGATTCCCGTTTCATACTCGACCCGGGCACGAAAATCTCCGGAAAAGATAGTAATATAAATTAAAAAAAATTATAAAATCTTCCCGGCATTATTTTTCTACCAAAACGGCGGATGAGAAATAGGACAGAAAGTGAAAGAAAATTTTAGTCCGAATTCTGTTCTTACTCGATTCCCGAGCAGAAATTCCCGAAAAAAAATTGAAAAAAAATTCAAAAAATTATAAAACCTCTTCCAGGCATTAATTGTCTACCAAAAGGGAGTGAGAATAGGGACATAAAGTGAAAACAAAATTTAAGTCCCGAATTCCGTTCTTACTTGACCCGGGCAAGAAAATTCCAAAAAAAAAAGTAAAAATATTTAAAAAATTATAAAACCTCTTCCGACATTATTTCTAGCCAAAACGGGATGATATAGGACGAAAAAGAGAAAACAAAATTTTAGTCCCGAATTCCGTTCACACTCGACCCGGGCAAGAAAATTATGAAAAAATTTGTAAAAAAAATTCTAAAATTTCTAAAACCTCTTCCCGGCATTATTTCTAGCCAAAACGGGATGATATAGGATGAAAAAGAGAAAACAAAATTTAGTACCACGCGAATTCACGTTCATTACTGAAAAGACCATGTACGAGAGTGTTGATGGTGAGATAGTGATGGGGCAGAAAGAAAATTATGAAAAAATTAGTAAAAAAAATTCTAAAATTTCTAAAACCTCTTCCCGGCATTATTTCTAGCCAAAACGGGATGATATAGGACGAAAAAGAGAAAACAAAATTTTAGTGCCGAATTTCGTTCTTACTCGACCCGGGCAAGAGAATTCTGAAAAAAATTGTAAAAAAATTTAAAAAATTCTAAAACCTCTTCCCGGCATTATTTCTAGCCAAAACGGGAATATATAGGCCGAAAAAGATAAAACAAAATTTTAGTCCCGAATTCCGTTCATTCTTGACCCGG
>NW_022156192.1:0-1615 GCF_001633185.2 Quercus lobata
CCAAGGCCTTGCATGGTTCTCGGACTCAAGCCTATGGGGAAACCAAGTACAGAAGAAAAACTCAAAAGTTTTGGACAGAACCAAGGTCTTGCATGGTCCTCGGACTCAAGCCTATGGGGAAACCAAGTACAAAAAAAAAAATTACAAGTTTTGGATAGAACCAAGGCCTTGCATGGTCCTCGGATTCAAGCCTATGGGGAAACCAAGTACAAAAAAGAAAAATTACAAGTTTTGGACAGAACCAAGGCCTTGCATGGTCCTCGGACTTAAGCCTATGCGGAAACCAAGTACAAAAAGGAAATCTTACAAGTTTTGGACAGAACCATGGCCTTGCATGGTTCTCGGACTCAAGCCTATGGGGAAACCAAGTACAAAAAGGAAAAATTACAAGTTTTGGACAGAACCAAGGCCTTGCATGGTCCTCGGACTCAAGCCTATGGGGAAACCAAGTACAGAAGAAAAACTCAAAAGTTTTGGACAGAACCAAGGTCTTGCATGGTCCTCGGACTCAAGCCTATGGGGAAACCAAGTACAGAAGAAAAACTCAAAAGTTTTGGATAGACCAAGGCCTTGCATGGTCCTCGGACTCAAGCCCATGGGGAAACCAAGTACAGAAAAGAAAAAACTACAAGTTTTGGACAGAACCAAGGAGTTGCATGGTCCTCGGACTCCAGCCTATGGGGAAACTAAGTACAAAAAAGAAAAAATACAAGTTTTGGATAGAACCAAGGCCTTGCACGGTCCTCGGACTCAAGCCTATGGGGAAACCAAGTACAGAAGAAAAACTCAAAAGTTTTGGACAGAACCAAGGCCTTGCATGGTCCTCGGACTCAGGTCTATGGGGAACCAAGTACAAAAAGGAAAATCCTTACAAGTTTTGGACAGAACCAAGGCCGCTTCAATGGTCTTTGGACTCAAGCCTATGGGGAAACCATCAAAAAAGAAAAATACAAGTTTGGGCAGAACCAAGGCCGTGCACGGCCTCGGACTCAAGCCTATGGGGAACCAAAGTACAAAAAGGAAATCTTACAAGTTTGGACAGAACCAAGGCCTTTGCAGGTATTCGAATCAAGCCTAGGGGAAACAAGTAGAAAAAGGAATCTTACAAGTTTTGGACATACCAAGCCTTGCAATGGTATTCGGGACCCAAGCCATGGGGAAAACGAAGATACAAAAGAAAATTACAAGTTTTGCCCAAGAACCAAGGCCTTGCATGGTCCTCGACTCAAGCCTATGGGGAAACAAGTCAAAAGAAAATTACAGTTTTGAACCAGAACCAAGGCCTTGCATGGTCCTCGGACTCAAGCCTATGAGGAAACCAAGTACAAAAAAGAAAGCTCATAAGTTTTGGACAGAACCAAGGCCTTGCATGGTCCTCGGACTTAAGCCTAAGGGGAAACCAAGTACAAAAGAGAAATATTACAAGGTTTGGACAGAACCAAGGCCTTGCATGGTCCTCGGACTCAAGCCTATGGGGAAACCAAGTACAAAAAAGAAAGCTCATAAGTTTTGGACAGAACCAAGGCCTTGCATGGTCCTCGGACTCAAGCCTATGGGTAAACCAAGTACAAAAGAGAAATATTACAAGTTTTAGACAGAACCAAGGCCTTGCATG
>NW_022156193.1:0-1613 GCF_001633185.2 Quercus lobata
TTACAAAATTCAAAAATAAATGAAAAAAAATTTTAAAAATTAAAAAACATCATCCAGGCTTCATTTCAAGATGAAATGGGCCAGGACAGGCCGAAAAATAGAGAACAAAAAAAATTTCATTCCTATCCGTTTGAACCCGTCTCGAGTCACAAAATTCAAAAATGAAGGTAACAAAATTTTAAAAATTAAAAAACCTCATCCCGGCTTCATTTCATGACGAAACGGGTCAGGACATGCCAAAAAATATAGAAGAAAAAAATTTTCATTCCTATCCGTTCGAACCCGACCCGAGTTACAAAATTCAAAAATAAAGCACAAAAAAATTTTAAAAATTAAAAAACATCATCCAGGCTTCAATTTCATAGATGAAATTGGGCCAGGACAGGCCGAAAAATAGAGAACAAAAAAAATTTCATTCCTATCCGTTTAACCCGTCTCGAGTCACAAAATTCAAAAATGAAGGTAACAAAATTTTAAAAATTAAAAAACCTCATCCCGGCTTCATTTCATGACGAAACGGGTCAGGACAAGGCAAAAAATAGAGAAGAAAAAAATTTTCATTCCTTTCCGTTCGAACCCGACCCGAGTTACAAAATTCAAAAATAAATGCAAAAAAATTTTAAAAATTAAAAAATATCATCCAGGCTTCATTTCAAGATGAAACGGGTCAGGACAGGCCGAAAAATAAAGAACAAAAAAAATTTCATTCCTATCCGTTTGAACCCATCTCGAGTTACAAAATTCAAAAATGAAGGTAATAAAATTTTTAAAAGATATAAAAGAAGACATCATCAGGCTTCAATTTCAAGTACGAAACGGTCAGGGGAGGACGAGCAAAATAAGAAGAAAAAAAAAATTTTTTTCATTCCTATCCGTTTGAACCCGTCCCGAGTTACACGAAAGATTTCAAAAAATTTAGGCAGAAAAATTTTCCAAAAAATTAAAAACATCATCCAGTCTCTCATTTCATGACGAAACGTTCGGGTCAAGACAAGCCAAAATAGAGAGGAAAAAATTTTCATTCCTATTGCGGCTTGAGCGAGGGTACGTTGAACTGACCGAGTTACAAATTCAAAAATAAATGCAAAAAATTTTAAAAATTAAAAAACCTCGATCCAGAGCCTTATTTAAAGATGAACGGGTAAGAATAGGCCGAAAAATAGAGAAGAAAAAAAAATTTCATTCTAGTCCGTTCGAGACCCGACCCGAGTTAAAAATTCAAAATAAATGTCAAAACATTTAAAATTAAGAACATCATCCAGACTTCATTTAAGATTATAAACGGCGTTAAGGATTGGCCGAAAAATAGAGAAGAAAAAAAATTTCATTCCTATCCGTTCGAACCCGGCCCGAGTTAAAAAATTCAAAAATAAAAGCAAAAAAATTTTAAAAATTAAAAAACATCATCCAGGTTTCATTTCCAGACGAAACGGGTCAGGGCAGTTCAAAAAATAGAGAACAAAAAAAATTTCATTCCTATCCGTTTGAAACCGTCCCTAGTTACAAAATTCAAAACTTTAGGCTGAAAAATTTTAAAAATTAAAAAACATCATCCAGGCGTCATTTCATGACAAAACGGGTCAGGACAAGCCAAAAAATAGAGAAGAAAAAAA
>NW_022156194.1:0-1610 GCF_001633185.2 Quercus lobata
TTTTCCCATAGGCTTTAGTCCGAGGACCATGCAAGGCCATGGTTCTATCCAAAACTTGTGATTTTTCTTTTGAGTACTTGGTTTCCACATAGGCTTGAGTCCGAGGACCAAGCAAGGCGTTGGTTCTGTCCAAAACTTGTGACTTTTCTTTTGAGTACTTGGTTTTCCCATAGGCTTGAGGCTTTCCTAAGCACGAGACCATGCCCCAAGGCCTCTGGTTCTTCCCAAAATATTGTGTGAGATGTTTTTCTTTATTGAGTACCTTTGGTTCTCTCCCATAGGCTTGAGTCCGAGGACCATGCAAGGCCTTGGTTCTGTCCAAAACTTGTAAGATTTCCTTTTTGTACTTGTTTTCCCCATAGGCTTGAGTCTGAGGACCATGCAAGGCCATGGTTCTGTCCAAAACTTGTAAGATTTCCTTCTTGTACTTGTTTTCCCCATAGGCTTGAGTCTGAGGACCATGCAAGGCCTTGGTTCTATCCAAAACTTGTAAGATTTCCTTTTTGTACTTGGTTTCCCCATAGCCTTGAGTCCGAGGACCATGCAAGGCCTTGGTTCTGTCCAAAACTTATAATTTTTCTTTTTTGTACTTGGTTTCCCCATAGGCTTGAGTCCAAGGACCATGCAAGGTCTTGGTTCTGTTCAAAATTTGAGTTTTCTTTTCTTACTTGGTTTCCCATAGGCTTGAGTCTCGAGGACCATGCAGGCCTTGGTTCTGTCCAACACTTGTGATATTTCTTTTCTGTACTTGTTCCCCATAGGCTTGAGTCCGAGGACCATGAAGGCCTTGGTTCTGTCCAAAAACTTGTGAAAGATTCATTTCTGTACTTGGTTTCCCCATTGGCTTAGTCCAGGACCTGCAAGGCCTTGGTTTGTCCAACTTGTGATTTTCTTTTCTTTACTTGGTTTCCGCGCATTAGGCTTGAGTCCGAGGACCATGCAAGGCTTGGTTCTGTCCCAAAAACTTATGCTTCTTTTTTGTACTTGGTTTCCCCATAGGCTTGAGTTCGAGGTCCATGCAAGGCCTTGGTTCTGTCTAAAACTTGTGATTTTTTCTTTTTTGTACTTGGTTTCCCCATAGGCTCGAGTCCGAGGACCATGCAAGGTCTTGGTTATGTCCAAAACTTGTGATTTTTCTTTTTTTGTACTTGGTTTCCCCATAAGCTTGAGTCCAAGGACCATGCAAGGCCTTGGTTCTGTCCAAAACTTGTGATTTTTTCTTTTTTGTACTTGTTTTCCCCATAGGCTTGAGTCCGAGGACCATGCAGGCTGGTTCTGTTCCAAAATTATGAGCTTTCGTTTTTTGTACTTGGTTCCCATAGGCTTGAGTCCGCAGGACCATGCAAGGCCTTGTTCGTCCAAACTTGTAAAGATTTTCTTTTGAGTACTTGGTTTCCCCATAGGCTTGAGTCCGAGGACCCCGCAAGGCCTTGATTCTGTCCAAAACTTGTGATTTTTCTTTCGAGTACTTGGTTTCCCTATGGGCTTGAGTCCGAGGACCCCGCAAGGCCTTGGTTCTGTCCAAAACTTGTGATTTTTCTTTCGAGTACTTGGTTTCCCCATAGGCTTGAGTCCGAGGACCATGCAAGGCTTGGTTCTGTCCAAAACTT
>NW_022156195.1:0-1609 GCF_001633185.2 Quercus lobata
CGAATTCCGTTCATGCTCGACCCGGGCAAGAAAATTTCGAAAGAAATAGTAAAAAAATTCAAAAAATTATAAAACCTCTTCTCGGCATTATTTTTAGCCAAAACGGGATGAGATAGGTCGAAAAAGTGAAATCAAAATTTTAGTCTCGAATTCCGTTCATACTCGACCCGGGCAAGAAAATTCCGAAAAAATAGTAAAAATATTCAAAAAATTTTAAAACCTCATCCCGGCCTTATTTTTAGCAAAAACGGGATGAGATATGCCGATAAAGAGAAAACAAAATTTTAGTCCCGAATTCCGTTCATACTCGACCCGGGAAAAAAAATTCCGAAAAAAATAGTAAAAAAATTCAAAATATTGTAAAACCTATTCTCGGCATTATTTTTAGCAAAAACGGGATAAGATATGCCGAAAAAGAGAAAACAAAAATTTAGTCCCGAATTCCGTTCATACTCGACCCGGGCAAGAAAATTCCGAAAAAAATAGTAAAAAAATTCAAAAAATTATAAAACCACTTCCCGGCAATATTTTTAGCCAAAACGGGATGAGATAGGCCGAAAAAGTGAAATCAAAATTTTAGTCCCAAATTCCGTTCATACTCGACACGGGCAACAAAATTCCGAAAAAAACAGTAAAAAAGTTCAAAAAATTATATAACCTCTTCCCGGCATTATTTTTAGCCAAAACGGGATGAGATAGGCCGAAAAAGTGAAATCAAATTAAGTTCCGAATTCAGTCCCTACTCGACCAGTGGCCCCAAGAAAATTCCGAAAGAAATATAAAAATCAAAAAAATTATACAACCTCTTCTCGGCATTATTTTTAGCTAAAACGGGGATGTAGATTAAAGGTTCGAAAAGTGAAATCAAAATTTTAGGTCGCCGAATTCGTTCAACACGACCCCGGCAGAAATTCCGAAAAAATAGTAAAAAAAATTCAAAAAATTATAAAACCTCTTCCGGCATTTATTTTTTAGCCAAAACGGATGAGATATGCCGAAGAAAAACAAATTTAAGTCCCGAATTCGTTCAATTACTCGACCCGGGAAAAAACCCCAAGTCCGAAAAAATAGTAAAAATTCAAAAATTGTAAACCTATTCTCGGCTTATTTTAGCGAAAACGGGATGAATATGCCGAAAAGAAAAACAAAATTTTAATTTCCGAATTCCGTTCATGACTCGACCGGGCAGAAAATTCCGAAAGAATAGTAAAAATTCAAAAAATTTTATAAAACTCTTCCGCAATTTTTTAGCCAAAACGGGATGAGATAGGTCGAAAAGTGAAATCAAAATTTTAGTCCCGAATTCCGTTCATACATGACCCCGGCCAGAAAATTCCGAAAGAAATAGTAAAAAAATTCAAAAAATTATAAAACCTCTTCTCGGCATTATTTTTAGCCAAAACGGGATGAGATAGGTCGAAAAAGTGAAATCAAAATTTTAGTCCCGAATTCCGTTCATACATGACCCCGGCAAGAAAATTCCGAAAAAAATAGTAAAAAAATTCAAAAAATTATAAAACCTCTTCCCGGCATTATTTTTAGCCAAAGAGGGATGAGATATGCCGAAAAAGAGAAAACAAAATTTTAGTCCCGAATTCCGTTCATACTC
>NW_022156196.1:0-1605 GCF_001633185.2 Quercus lobata
ACCCCTTTTCCTTTGTGGTTAGGTAAGGGGTTCCTCTGCACTTCCGGCTCCTTCTGAGTGAGCTCCAGGGTTCCTTCTCTCAACTTTTTGTGGAAGAGTCTGCGAAGGGTCCAGCAATCCTTGGTGGAGTGCTTGACATAATTATGGATTCTGCAAAATAAAGGGTTCTTCCTTTCTTCTTCTGTTGGTGGCCTGGACACAGTGAATGGCCTGACAACCCCATCTCCAATCCACTTGTCTAGGACATGGCTTAACTCCTCAGCTGTACATGGGATCACTGGTGGTTCCTCAAACACCTTCCCATCTGGTCTCTTCCTTTTCTCTCCTGCTGATGCTGTCATAGCTTGGGATGCGGGCAGCCTTTTTGTTCTCATGGTTTGCGCTGTCCTTCTGGTTCTCTGTAGCAGGTCAGCAAATTGTGTGATACATAAATTTTCAAGGTTGAGCCTGTAATCAAAAAGCATGTTGGCTATACAGGTTTCCACGAGCTCCTTTTCTTCATGGTCTCCATAGCAGTCTAAGGGACACTTAATTTTATGATTGAAGGTTTTCCAGGTCTCTGCCTCCCATTTGCGATTCTGAAAGTGATTTGTCTTACCAGGTATATTTGGCGCGAAATTCTTTTTTTTTCCATCATCTCACACGGTTTTGATGGACCTGGGGGTCCTCAGCGTGGTGTACCAAGTGTATGCCCTATCCACTAAGGAGTGGCGAATTCCCTCAGACATATTTTCTCTTGTCTTCCTGCATAGGGGGCCATAGGTGGACAAACCTTACTCAATGTTCACGGCACTTCTGTTCCTCCCATCAAAGGATAGACTTGGGTTGTACTTAGGTAATTGGTTTGCAGAGTTTTGCTGGAGGTGAACGGGGATCTCGAGAGAATTTGCTTGGGATCTGAGAGTTTTTCCCTTTCTTGCTCCAGGAGGGCATTGACGTCTGCCAGTGTCAAGTACTGAGGGTTGGCCCTTCCTCCCACTGCTGACCCTCCTTCTGGCTGCGTCCCATCTTGGTGGCCAATAGGGGGAATATTGTCTCTGACTTCCTGTGTCCTGCCTTCTTTGAGAAGACGAACTTCTTGCTCCAGATCCTTTAACATTGCTGTCATTCTGGCCATTAGGTCTGGTTCCTGCCTTGCGTGTCTTTGTTCTGACACCACCTCCTGTTCTACCAAGGGTATCCCACCTCCTTGCCTGGAGACTTCCTCGTTTTCTCCTACATGGTCAGGGCCGTAGGCGGGGGTCGCAACATTAGTTCCCTTGCTGTTTCTTTGTCTTGGTATGGGCGGATGCCTCCTCCTTGTTGGGAGAAGGGGTTGCTTCTTATTCGCGTTCTTTCTCTTGCCCTATCTCTCCTAGTGGGAGTCTCCCAAACTGCCGAGCAGTGCCCTTTTTTCGTCGAAATTATCTCGGGCCTTGAGGCCCCAAGGATCCCGGGCCTGAATGAAAAAGGAAGGATTTGGTGGACCGGGCCTTGACTCACCGCAGCTAACGAGCTGTTTAAGAATCAAGCGAGTGCAGAGAATTCTCCTGACAATATACAGAAAAATGACAAACAAGGATATCGAAGAGTGCCAAAAAATTAACAACGTAAGTTCAGAAGGAA
>NW_022156197.1:0-1605 GCF_001633185.2 Quercus lobata
CAATGCCTTGGTTCTGTCCAAAACCTAGTTTTCCACATCCAGGTAGTTGGTTTCCCCAGAGGCTTGAGTTCGTGGACTATGCAATGCCTTGGTTCTGTCCAAAACCTAGTTTTCCACATCCAGGTAGTTGGTTTCCCCAGAGGCTTGAGTCCGTGGACTATGCAATGCCTTGGTTCTGTCCAAAACCCAGTTTTCCTCATCCAGGTAGTTGGTTTCCCCAGAGGCTTGAGTCCGTGGACTATGCAATGCCTTGGTTCTGTCCAAAACTCAGTTTTCCTCATCCAGGTAGTTGGTTTCCCCAGAGGCTTGAGTCCGTGGACTATGCAATGCCTTGGTTCTGTCCAAAACCCAGTTTTCCTCATCCAGGTAGTTGGTTTCCCCAGAGGCTTGAGTCCGTGGACTTTGCAATGCCTTGGTTCTGTCCAAAACCTAGTTTGCCACATCCAGGTAGTTGGTTTCCCCAGAGGCTTGAGTCCGTGGACTATGCAATGTCTTGGTTCTGTCCAAAACCTAGTTTTCCTCATCCAGGTAGTTGGTTTCCCCAGAGGCTTGAGTCCGAGGACTATGCAATGCATTGGTTCTGTCCAAAACCTAGTTTTCCACATCCAGGTAGTTGGTTTCCCAGAGGCTTGAGTCCGTGGACTATGCAATGCCCTTGGTTCTGTCCAAAACTCGGTTTTCCTCATCCAGGTAGTTTTGGTTTCCCCAGAGGCTTGAGTCCGTGGACTATGCAATGCCTTTGGGTTCTTCCAAAACCCCAGTTTTTCCTCATCCAGGTAGTTGGTTTCCCCACGAGGCTTTGAGTTCGTGGGACTCATGCAATGCCTTGGTTCTTCCAAAACCTAGTTTGCCACATCCAGGTAGTTGGTTTCCCCAAGAGGCTTGATCCGTGGACTATGCAATGTTTGGTTCCTTGTCCAGAACCTAGTTTTTCCTCATCCAGGTAGTTGGTTTTCCCCAGAGGCTTGAGTCGAGGACTATGCAATGCCATTGGTTCTGTCCAAAACTAGTTTTCCACATCAGGTAGTTGGTTTCCCAGAGGCTTTGAGTCCGTGGATATGCAATGCCTTGGTTCTGTCCAAAACCTAGTATTTCCTCATCAGGTAGTTGGTTTCCCCAGAGGCTATGAGTCGGAGGACTTGCAATGCCTTTGGTTCTGTCCAAAACCTTAGTTTTTCCTCATCCAGGTAGTTGGTTTTCCCCAGAGGTTGAGTCCGTGGACTATGCAATGCTTGGTTTCTGTCCAAAACTTAGTTTTCCACATCCAGGTAGTTGGTTCCCCAGAGGCTTGAGTCCGTGGACTATGCAATGCCTTGGTTCTGTCCAAAACCTAGTTTTCCTCATCCAGGTAGTTGGTTTCCCCAGAGGCTTGAGTCCGTGGACTATGCAATGCCTTGATTCTGTCCAAAACCCAGTTTTCCTCATCCAGGTAGTTGGTTTCCCCAGAGGCTTGAGTCCGTGGACTATGCAATGCCTTGGTTCTGTCCAAAACTCAGTTTTCCTCATCCAGGTAGTTGGTTTCCCCAGAGGCTTGAGTCCGTGGACTATGCAATGCCTTGGTTCTGTCCAAAACCCAGTTTTCCTCATCCAGGTAGTTGGTTTCCC
>NW_022156198.1:0-1603 GCF_001633185.2 Quercus lobata
GGAAGGAAATTTTTTTTGTTCTCTATTTTTCGGCTTTTTCTGTCCCGTTTCGTCTTGAAATGAAGCCTGGATGATGTTTTTTAATTTTTAAAATTTTTTTGCATTTATTTTTGAATTTTCTAACTCGGGTCGGGTTCGAACGGATAGAAAGGAAATTTTTTTCGTTCTCTATTTTTCTGTCTGTCCTGACCCGTTTCGGCTTGAAATGAAGCCTGGATGATGTTTTTTAATTTTTAAAATTTTTTTGCATTTATTTTTGAATATTTTAACTCGGGTCCGGTTCGAACGGATAGGAATGAAATTTTTTTTCTTCTCTATTTTTCGGCCTATCCTGACCCGTTTCATATTGAATTGAATCCTGGATGATGTTTTTTAATTTTTAAAATTTTTCTGCATTTATTTTTGAATTTTCTAACTCGGGTCGGGTTCGAACGGATAGGAAGGAAATTTTTTTCGTTCTCTATTTTTCTGCCTGTCCTGACCCGTTTCGTCTTGAAATGAAGCCTGGATGATGTTTTTTAATTTTTAAATTTTTTTTGCATTTATTTTTGAATTTTTTAACTCGGGTCGGGTCCGAATGGATAGGAATGAAATTTTTTTTCTTCTCTATTTTTCAGCCTATCCTGACCCGATTCATATTGAAATAAGGCCTGGATGATGTTTTTTAATTTTTAAAATTTTTTTGCATTTATTTTTGAATATTTTAACTCGGGTCCGGTTCGAACGGATAGGAATGAAATTTTTTTTCTTCTCTATTTTTCGGCCTCTCCTGACCCGTATCATATTGAATTGAAGCCTGGATGATGTTTTTTAATTTTTAAAATTTTTCTGCATTTATTTTTGAATTTTCTAACTCGGGTCGGGTTCGAACGGATAGGAAGGAAATTTTTTTGTTCCTAATTGTTCCGTCACCGTTTTTTCTGTCCCGGTTTCGTCTTGAAATGAAGCCGTGGATGAATGTTTTTTAATTTCTTAAATTTTTGTTTTCATTTATTTGTTGAATTTCCTCTAAACCGGTCGGGTTCGATACGGATGAAAGGAAATTTTTTTCGGTTCTTCCTACAGTTTTTTCTGTCCTGTCCCTGACCGTTTCGGCTTGAAATGGAAAGCCTGGATGATGTTTTTTTTTATTTTTAAAATTTTTGTTGCATTTATTTTAATATTATACATCGGGGTCCGGTTCGAACGAGTTAGGATGAATTTTTTTCTTCTCTATTTTTCGGCCTATCCTGACCCGTTTCATATTGAATTGAATCCTGGATGATGTTTTTTAATTTTTAAAATTTTTCTGCATTTATTTTTGAATTTTCTAACTCGGGTCGGGTTCGAACGGATAGGAAGGAAATTTTTTTCGTTCTCTATTTTTCTGCCTGTCCTGACCCGTTTCGTCTTGAAATGAAGCCTGGATGATGTTTTTTAATTTTTAAATTTTTTTTGCATTTATTTTTGAATTTTTTAACTCGGGTCGGGTCCGAATGGATAGGAATGAAATTTTTTTTCTTCTCTATTTTTCAGCCTATCCTGACCCGATTCATATTGAAATGAGGCCTGGATGATGTTTTTTAATTTTTAAAATTTTTTTGCATTTATTTTTGAATATTTT
>NW_022156199.1:0-1602 GCF_001633185.2 Quercus lobata
GAAATTGGGATGAAAATTTTGTTTCACTTTTCTTGACTTTATATATCTCCTTATAGCCGGGAAGAGGTTTTACAATTTCTTTGGAATTAACTGTTCTACTATTTGTTTTGGAATATTTTCCTTGCCACGGTCAGTATGAAAGGAAATCGGTCCGGCTAAAAGTTATTGACTTTCACTTTTTTTCTACTATTCATCCGTTTTGGTAAAAATAATGCCGGGAAGAGGTTTTTAATAATTTTTTGAATTTTTTTACTATATTTTTTTTGGAATTTTCATTTCTCTCGCACGTCTCCTACTCAGTAGTGCCGCTCTGCACTTATCCCGCAGCTGTTTCTTTCTCGTCGAGTATCCGAATCGAAATCGGGAAACTAAAAATTTGGTTTTTTCACCTTTTTCGACTAATATATTCGTTTTGTGCGAAATATGCCGGGAAGAGGGTTTTATAATGTTTTTGACATTTTTTAACTCTTTTTTTCGGAATTTCTCTTCCCGGGATCCGCTTCGAGTATACGAAATTGGGATAAAATTGCTTTTCACTTCTTTTGACTTATATCATCCCAGTTTGGTACAAAATAATGCCCAGGAAGAGGTTTTGAACAATGTTTTTGAAATTTTTTTTACTTATTTTTTTTCGGAAATTTTCTTGCCGGGTATAGTAGCACAAGGAATGGGACTATTTGATTTCACTTTTTTCACCTATATCATCCCGTTTTTGGCTAAAAATAATGCTGGGAAGAGGTTTTATAATTTTTTGAATTTTTTTACTATTTTTTTCGGAATTTTCTTTCCCGGGTCGAGTATGAACGGAAATCGGGGCTAAAATTTGGTTTTCACTTTTTTGACCTATATCATCCCGTTTTGGCGAAAAATAAGGCCGGGAAGAGGTTTTATAATTTTTTGAATTTTTCTACTATTTTTTTCGGAATTTTCTTACCCGGGTCGAGTATGAACGGAGATCGGGACTAAAATTTTGATTTCAGTTTTTTCACCTATATCATCCCGTTTTGGCTAAATATAATGCTGCGAAGTGGTTTTATAATTTTTTTGAATTTTTTTTACTATTTTTTTCGGAATTTTTCTTTCCGGGTCGAGTAGACGGAAATCGGGCTAAATTGTGTATCCCTTTTTCAACTATATCATCAAGCGTTTTGGCTAAAAATAATGCGGGAAGAAGGTTTATAATTTTTTTGAATTTTTTTTAACTATTTTTTTTTTTTTCGGAACTTTTCTTGCCCGGTCTAAGTATAACGGAAATCGGGACCTAAATTTTGAATTTCCTTTTTTTTCAACCTATATCATCCCGTTTTGGCTAAAAATAATGCCGGGAAGAGGTTTTATAATTTTTTGATTTTTTTAAATATTTTTTTGGAGTTTTCTTTCCCGGGTCGAGTATGAACGGAAATCGGGACTAAAATTTTGATTTCACCTTTTTCACCTATATCATCCCGTTTTGGCTAAAAATAATGCTGCGAAGTGGTTTTATAATTTTTAGAATTTTTTTACTATTTTTTTCGGAATTTTCATTCCCGGGTCGAGTATGAACGGAAATTGGGACTAAAATTTTGTTTTCACTTTTTTGACCTATATCCTCCCGTTTTGGCT
>NW_022156200.1:0-1600 GCF_001633185.2 Quercus lobata
TATATATATATATACACAATATTATATATATATGAAAAAACATTTTTGAAAAATGTCACCGGCCGGTTTTGTTTTGAGTCCAACTTCAATATGAAAATCAACTGAATATACTATCTTCTTTAGAGACTGGTGGATTCATTGTTGAGCATTTATATATTTTACTCATTACATACATAACCCAACGTGTCTGTATATAGCCTTTCAAATTGGCATCACCAGTTGACATTGTCAAAGTTATGTGCATAATAAATAAATATACACAAACTCATGTTTTGGGACAAGCAATACAATTGGTGATTGCTATAGAAAAAACTTATTAAATAACATGATGCACTCATAAAGAGGTGTACATTTGACAGAGAAGTATATCTTAATTTAATTCCACAATTTCATTGTTGATGTGCATGTTTGTTCCTTCACCACGCTCTGCGGCATCGTTTGTTAAGTACACTACTACTTCAATGATGGAGTAAATCATCCTATCATATAGCAGCACAACAAGTGTAGGCTTCAATGGTAATATTCAATTAATATCCACAGCCTAGAACAATTTAATAATATATGAAAAATCATTACTCCCTGTCTTTGGTTCCTTAACCATTAACATGATTTTTCTTACAGAGGTGACATCACATGCCACATTTAAACAATGAAATATACCTATAAAAATTATGAATGTGAAAATAGAATTTTATCATCAAATAAAAATGCACAGTATTGTTTTTGAGGGCACATAATTCTAACAATCTCCCACTTGCACTCAAAACCAATCATACATTGAAAATACCATGGCTCCCAAATGTTTCCTCAAACCCGCTTTTGACGACAAATGCCTGTGTGTGGTGAACCGACATTATTTGGCAACGCAATTATGTTATTGCACATGCACCCTTCGTATAAGATCACGTAATCCAAGTCGAATTACTGCATATTGGGCTGTAAGATGACCATTGGTCTAAGTCATGCAACAGCCCCACTATGTGTCACAAAGAGAGAGGGACTTCAAGAGTAAGGAAAACTTCAAAGTCTTGATACGTGCAATCCGCACAGTTGTCTTGGCCAAAAACCCGTCCCACCGCCAAAAAACCATAGTTATCGCCTTCTGTAGTAGTCGCAATATACTGTGCTGCAAACTCTCCAACATAGCCTCCCCTGACCAAGAGCGAACAACAAAATCCAGAATGATTTTCTCATCACAAACAAGGAAAAATTAGAACTATACCCTTGGATATTAAAGTCCACCCAGCAACACCAAAATAATGTTGGTCCCATTAAATCTTGGAATGTTCAGAACGCTGTCCAATGCTCAGAACCTGGATTGGATTGATATCTACTCACAATGCTCACTGCATAACAAATGTCTGGCCTAGTGCAAAGCATTGCGTACATGAGACTTCCTACAGCCGAAGCATAAGGACAGTTTCTCATTTTCTCTCTCTCTTCTTGTGTTTTAGGACACATTTGATTAGAGAGATGAATTCCATGTCTAAAAGGTGAAAACCCTTTCTTGGAATCTTGCATGCTAAACCTAGCCAATATCTTGTCAATATAATTGACTTGTGAAAGTACCAATAACCTTTTCTTTCGGTCTCTAAACAAT
>NW_022156201.1:0-1596 GCF_001633185.2 Quercus lobata
AAGAAAAAAAATTTCATTACTATCCGTTCGAACCCGACCCGAATTAAAAAATTCAAAAATAAATGCAAAAAAATTTTAAAAACTAAAAAACATCATCCAGGCTTCATTTCAAGACGAAACGGGCCAGGACAGGCTCCAAAATAGAGAACAAAAATAATTTCATTCCTAACCGTTCGAACCCGACCCACGTTAGAAAATTCAAAAATAAATGCAAAAAAATTTTAAAAATTAAAAAACATCATCCAGGCTTCATTTAAAGACGAAATGGGTCAGGACAGGCTGAAAAATAGAGAACAAAAAAAATTTCATTCCTATCCGTTCGAACCCGACCCGTGTTAAAAAATTCATAAATAAATGCAAACAAATTTTAAAAATTAAAAAACATCATCTACGCTTCATTTCAAGACGAAACGGGTCAGGACAGGCCACAAAATAGAGAACAAAAATAATTTCATTCCTAACCGTTCGAACCCGACCCGAGTTAGAAAATTCAAAAAGAATTGCAAAAAAATTTAAAAAATAAAAAAACATTATCCAGGCTACATTTCAAGACGAAACGGGTCAGGACAGGCCGAAAAATAGAGAACAAAAAAAAATTCATTCCTATCCGTTCGAACCCGACCCGAGTTAGATAATTCAAAAATGAATGCAAAAAAATTTTAAAAATTAAAAAACATCATCCCGGCTTCCTTTCAAGATGAAAAGGGTTAGGATAGGCCGAAAAATAGAGAAGAAAAAAAATTTCATTCCTATCCGTTCGAACCCGACCCGAGTTAAAAAATTCAAAAATAAATGCATAAAAATTTTAAAAATTAAAAAACATCATCCAGGCTTCATTTAAAGACGAAACGGGTCAGGACAGGCTGAAAAAGAGAACAAAAAAAATTTCATTCCTATCCGTTCGAACCCGAACCCGTCCTTAGAAAAGTCAAAAAAATAAACGCAAAAAATTTTAAAAAATTAAAATCATCCAGGCTTCATTTTTCAATATGAAATGGTCAGAATAGGCGCCGAAAAATAGAGAAGAAAAAAAAAATTTTTTTTTTTTTTTTATTCTTCTTATCCGTTCGAATACACGAATCCGAGTTAAAAAATTCAAAAAATAAAATGCTAAAAAATTTTAAAAAAAATTAAAAATCATTATCCAGAGGCCTCATTTCAGACGAAACGGGTCCAGGACAATGCTGCAAAATAGGGAAAGAAACGTATTTCATTCCTACCTTCGACCCAACCCGAGTTAGAAAATTCAAAAATAAATGCAAGAAAATTTTAAAAATTAAAAAAAACATCATCCAGGCTTCATTTCGGGGCGAAACGGGTCAGGACAGGCCGAAAAATAGAGAACAAAAAAAATTTCCTTCCTATCCGTTCGAACCCGACCCGAGTTAGAAAATTCAAAATAAATGCATAAAAATTTTAAAAATTAAAAAACATCATCAAGGCTTCAATTCAAAAAGAATCGAGTTTGGACAGGCCGAAAAATAGAGAACAAAAAAAATTTCATTCTTATCCGTTCGAACCCGACCCGAGTTAGAAAATTCAAAAGTAAATGCAAAAAAATTTTAAAAATAAAAAAACATCATCCAGGCTTCATTT
>NW_022156202.1:0-1596 GCF_001633185.2 Quercus lobata
ATTTATTTTTGAATTTTTTAATTCGGGTCGGGTTCGAACGGATAGGAATGAAATTTTTTTTCTTCTTTATTTTTCGGCCTATCCTGACCCGTTTCATATTGAAATGAAGCCTGGATGATGTTTTTTAATTTTTATAATTTTTTTGCATTTATTTTTGAATTTTCTAACTCGGGTCGGGTTAGAACGGTTAGGAATGAAATTATGTTTCTTCTCTATTTTGCAGCCTGTCCTGACCCGTTTCGTCTTGAAATGAAGCCTGGATGATGTTTTTTAATTTTTAAAATTTTTTTGCATTTATTTTTGAATTTTCTAACGCGGGTCGGGTTCGAACGGTTAGGAATGAAATTATTTTTGTTCGCTATTTTGCAGTCTGTCCTGAACCGTTTCGTCTTGAAATGAAACCTGGATATTGTTTTTTAATTTTTAAAGTTTTTTTGCATTCATTTTTGAAATTTCTATCTCGGGTCTGGTTCGAACCGATAGGAATGAAATTTTTTATTTTCTCTATTTTTCGGCCTGTCCTGACCCCTTTCGTCTTGAAATGTAGCCTGGATAATGTTTTTTAATTTTTAAAATTTTTATGCATTTATGTTTGAATTTTTTAACTCGGGTCGGGTTCGAACGGATAGGATTGAAATTTTTTTTCTTCCCTATTTTTAAGCCTATCCTGACCCGTTTCATATATAAATGGAGCCTGGATAATGTTTTTAATTTTTAAAATTTTTTGCATTTATTTTTGAATTTTCTAACTCGGGTCGGGTTCAGAATCACGATGGATAGGAATGAAAAATTTTTGTTTGTTCTTCTATTTTTTCGGCTTCTACTTCTGTTTGTCTTGCAATGTAGCCTGGAATGATTGAATCATTTAATGTTTTAAATTTATTGGTTTTTTACCTCATTCATTTTTGTAATCTTCTAACTCGGGCTCGGTGTCGAACCGTAGATGCAATTTATTTTTTGTTCTCTAGTTATTCTTGCATTAAGCCTGTCTACCCCCGTTTTCGTCTTGAATTTATGACTGCTGGAATTAAAGTCTTTAATTTTTTAAAATTTTATGCAATATTCCTTTGATTTTTTTGAACGTCGGGTCAGAAGGTTTGAAACGGAATAGGAATGTAATTTTTTTTTCTTTCTATTTTCAGCCTTTATCTTGACCGAGTTCATGAATATGGCTGGATAATGTGTTTGAATTTTTAAAATTTTTTTTGTGCACATTTATTTTTGAATTTTTCTCTTCACTCTTTCCTTTTTTTTTTTTCCTAATCTCGGGTCGGGTTCAGAAGATAGCGAATGAAATTTTTTTTTGTTCTCTATTTTTCGGCCTGTCCTAACCCGTTTCGTCTTAAAATGTAGCCTGGATGATGTTTATTAATTTTTAAAATTTTTTTGCATTCATTTTTGAATTTTCTAACTCGGGTCGGGTTCGAACCGATAGGAATTAAATTTTTTATTTTCTCTATTTTTCGGCCTATCCTGACCCGTTTCGTCTTGAAATGTAGCCTGGATAATATTTTTTTATCTTTTAAATTTTTTTGCAATTCTTTTTGAATTTTCTAACTCGGGTCGGGTTCGAACGGTTAGGAATGAAATTATTTT
>NW_022156203.1:0-1593 GCF_001633185.2 Quercus lobata
TTTTTTTGCATTTATTTTAGAATTTTCTAACTCGGGCCGGTTTCGAACGGGTTGGAAGGAAATTATTTTTGTTCTCTATTTTTCAGCCTATCCTGGCCCGTATTGTCTTGAAATGAAGCCTGGATGATGTTTTTTGATTTTTAAAATTTTTTTGCATTTATTTTTTGAATTTTGTAGCTCGTGTCGGGTTAGAACGGATGGAAGGAAATTGTTTTTGTTCTCAATTTTTCGGCCTGTGCTGACCCGTTTCGTCTTCAAATGAAGCCTGAATGCTGTTTTTTAATTTTTAAAATTTTTTTGCATTTATTTTTAAGAATTTTGGAACTCCGGGCCGTTTTCGAACAGGTTGGGAAGGAAATTATTTTTGTTCTCTATTTTTCGGCCTATCCTGGCCCGATGGTCTTAACAATGAACCCTTGGGTGATGTTTTTTATATTTTAGAATATTGCATTTATTTTTGAATTTTTCTAGCTCGGGTCGGGTTCGAAGGATAGGACAGGAAATATTTTTGTTCTCAATTTTTCGTCTGTTCCTGCCCGCTTTTTGTCTTGAAATCGAATCGATAGGATGATGTTTGTTTAATTTTTACTTTTTTGCATTTTTTTTAGAATTTTCTAACTCGGGCTGGGTTCAAACGGGTAGGAAGGAAATTATTTTTGTTCTCTATTTTTCGGCCTATCCTGGCCCGTATGGTCATGAAATGAACCCTGGATGATGTTTTTTAATTTTAGAATTTTTTTGCATTTATTTTTTGAATTTTCTAGCTCGGGTCGGGTTCGAATGGAGAGGAAGGAAATTATTTTTGCTCTCAATTTTTCGGCCTGTCCTGACCCGTTTCGTCTTGAAATGAAGCCTGGATGATGTTTTTTAATTTTAAAAATTTTTTTGCATTTATTTTAGAATTTTCGAACTCGGGTCCGGAGTTCGAACGAGTAGGAAGATAATTTATTTTTGTGTCTCTATTTTTCGGCCTATTCCTGGCCCGGTAATGAGTCATGAAATAACCCGTGGATGATTATTTTTATTCTTTTTTACCAATTTTTTTGGACCGATTATTTCGACTCTCTCTCCTAACTCAGCCCGGCCGTAATCGAACGGGTAGGAAGGAAAATCTATTTTGTTCTCAATTTTTCGGTCTAATCCTCGAACATGTGTCCTTGACCCGTTTTGTCTTGTGAAATTGCGAAGCCTGGATTGATGTTTTTTTAAAATTTTAAATTTTTTTGTGCAAATGTTTATTTCGGAAGTTTTCTAAACTCGGGCCCGGCCAGTTCGAACGGGTAGGAAGGAATTTTTTTTTCCTATTTTTCGGCCTACTCCTGGCCTGTATGCGTTTGAAATGGCACCCTGGCATGATATTTTTTAATTTTCTTAATTTTTTTGCATTTATTTTTTGAATTTTCTAACTCGTGTCGGGTTCGAACGGATAGGAAGGAAATTTTTTTTGTTCTCGACTTTTCGGCCTGCGCTAACCCGTTTCGTCTTGAAATGAAGCCTGAATGATGTTTTTTAATTTTTAAAATTTTTTTGCATTTATTTTTTGAATTTTCTAGCTCGGGTCGGGTTCGAACGGATAGGAAGGAAATTATTTTT
>NW_022156204.1:0-1593 GCF_001633185.2 Quercus lobata
TTTTGCATTTCTTTTTGAATTTTCTACTCGGGTCGGTGTCGAAACGTTGTTTATGGAATGAAAATTTTTTTTGTTCTCTATTTTCGACCTGTCCAGACCCGTTTTCGTCTTGAAATGAAGCTGGATAATGTTTCTGAAATTTTTAAAATTTTTTTGCAATTATTTTTTTGATTTTTGTACTCGAGTCAGTTTCGAACGGATAGGATGAATTTTTTTTCTTTCTCAATTTTTCCGGCCTATTCTGACCCGTTTTTCATATCTTGAAATGAAGCCTGGATGATGTTTTTTTATTTTTAAAAATTTTTTTGCATTTATTTTTGAATTTTGTAACTCGGGTCGGGTTCGAACGGATAGGAAATGAAATTTTTTTTCTTCTCTATTTTTCGGCCTATCCTAACCCGTTTCATCTTGAAATGAAGCCTGGATGATGTTTTTTAATTTTTAAATTTTTTTTGCATTTTTTTTTGAATTTTGTAACTCGGGTCGGGTTCGAACGGATAAGGATGAAATTTTTTTTGTTCTCTATTTTTTGGCCTGTCCTGATCCGTTTCATATTGAAATGAAGCCTGGATGATGTTTTTTAATTTTTAAAATTTTTTTGCATTTATTTTTGAATTTTTTAACTCGGGTCGGGTTCGAACGGATAGGAATGAAATTTTTTTTCCTCTCTATTTTTCGGCCTATCCTGTCCCGTTTCGTCTTGAAATGAATCCTGGATGATGTTTTTTAATTTTTAAAATTTTTTTGCATTATTTTTGAATTTTCTAACTCGGGTCGGGTTCGAACGGATAGGAATGAAATTTTTTTTGTTCTCTATTTTTCGACCTGTCCAGACCCGTTTCGTCTTTAAATGAAGCCTGGATAATGTTTCTAAATTTTTAAAATTTTTTTGCAATTATTTTTGAATTTTGTAACTCGAGTCAGGTTCGAACGGATAGGAATGAAATTTTTTTTCTTCTCAATTTTTCGGCCTATCCTGATCCGTTTCATCTTGAAATGAAGCCTGGATGATGTTTTTTAATTTTTTAAAATTTTTTTGCATTTATTTTTGAATTTTGTGACTCGGGTCGGGTTCGAACGGATAGAAATGAAATTTTTTTTCTTCTCTATTTTTCGGCCTATCCTAACCCGTTTCATCTTGAAATGAAGCCTGGATGATGTTTTTTAATTTTTAAATTTTTTTTGCATTTATTTTTTAATTTTGTAACTCGGGTCGGGTTCGAACGGATAGGAATGAAATTTTTTTGCTTCTCTATTTTTCGGCATATCCGGACCCGTTTCAGCTTGAAATGAAGCCTGGATGATCTTTTTTAATTTTTAAAATTTTTTTGCATTTATTTTTTAATTTTGTAACTCGGGTCGGGTTCGAACGGATAGGAATGAAATTTTTTTGCTTCTCTATTGTTCGGCCTATCCTGACCCGTTTCATCTTGAAATGAAGCCTGGACGATGTTTTTTAATTATTAGAATTTTTTTTGCATTTATTTTTGAATTTTGTAACTCGGGTCGGGTTCGAACGGATAGGAATGAAATTTTTTTTCTTCCCTATTTTTCGGCCTATCCTGACCCGTTTCATTTTGAAATGTAGCCTGG